>NC_143013.1:71065840-71233058 GCF_055824585.1 Amblyomma mixtum
CACATGATGAAGTCAAAAGTATAAGATTACAGAAACAAAACATTTCTAACAAGGATAACACAACGGAGCGTAAGCTGAATCAGAACTGCGCAATCATAGCAACGAATACGAGGCAGTTTTAAGCAAAACGAGTAAAAAAGGGATGAAGGAAATACAAATTCAATACATGAAAGAAATAGCTGTGTCAAAATGAACAACGTTATAAACCATATTCCTTGTCCCCGGCTTTGGCAATCAGCAGAGCCTCTATGATAATCCCTTCGATTTTAGTCTGAGCATGTGCTTTGATTCGCGTATGTGTCTACAGTGGCACTTTTGGCATGTCACTTTTGGCATGACACTTTTGGCATGTCATGCAGTGGTCATCCAAATGGCCGCTGGCCTTGTTTCGTACAAGGCGGCGGTGTTCTATTACCCTGTCATAATGACTGTGGAGTTCGGATTGGCCAAGACTCGACCGGCGACGTTCTAATGAGGCGAGATGTACCACAATAATATAACTGAGAGCATGATACTGACTAAATCAACTTAATATCAAATCGACTTTTGTGACAGAGATGAATTAGTTACGCTGCAGGACAGACTCGCGCTCTAGATGATGATGATGATGATGATGATGTCCTCACGCTTAGTGGCACATACCCACGGCGAGGGATTAGCCGGACGCATAGCGGATACAAACGCACTAATGTGCAAGGAGTGGAGTATATGGATAATTTTAGGACTCAAAACTAGAATTTGTACCAAAAAAAATCTTATGCGTTTCTCTTCTTTTTTCCACCGTACTCATCTTAGGTTCGCTCTCGGCACCATGAACCACAGTGCGCACACAGTGGCATAGGGGCAGACATATACTACATGGCATCGGCCTGTCAGGACAGCACGGAAATAGAAAGAATAAAAGAAGCAACGATTGAGTGGTGGGAGCAAATGCTGTCCAGCCCAGACACGAAAGTTCAGCAGAGCAACAGCGGCTGTAAGCTGCAACGAACTCCCTGTATAGGAAAACCGACTACCAATTTCAGGTCGAGTTAAGTTTTTTTCGTCAACATCATCATCATGCCTGCATGCGCCACGTGTGCTGTGGAATAGTAGAAGCAAAAGAAGATGCCCGGCTCTTGCACGCCTTCACGTGCTCGCTCGAGCTGGGGCTCGGGTTCTTCAACGGTCAGCCTCAGCGTTCGCCGTTGAGGTTCTGCCCTGCCTCAACCCTCGCTGTCCTCGCGTCCAGCTTGCTGTCTCAGCCCTACCTTCGACTCTGCAAGGTAAGGGGGACAGGAGGTACAGCTTCTATGAGGCAGCACTGGCTGAGGCCACACTGCGGTGCGATCAGGGCTCAGTAGGCAGGCTTAGCGCGAAAAGGTTCGCCATTCAGGCAGAATAATTGGATTCGACGCAGTTTTGTAACACTGCATTTTCTCCAACTCTCTTTTTAACAAGCAGTGTTTGAGTCAGGTCAGAAAGGATCGTTTCCAGCTATAGAACTTGGCGATGACGAGCAAATTAGTTGGGTTTAGGTGCGCTAAGCTCCAAAGCTGAGTTCCCTAGATATAAGCAGCAAAAAAGAACCTCCAACGCCTCAGTAATCCTGTCGTGTTGTTCGTGAGCAGCACGTGCTCTAAACTTAGCCAAGCATTTTCAGATTTGTTCGCATGTACGGCCTCTTCGTTTTGCCCCCGCATTACTGTGGTTTTCGAAACCTTTTGCCTTTGGGATGCACTGTCAGATGCCAGGGGTCTATCTGAAACAAAAAGGAAAACGGAATTTTAAAAAGTTTTCATGTTGTTTTCTTATAGGTTTCGACGTAAGCACTGCATTCTGCTTGTTTCTTCGTGAACATTAAAATGTCTGAGCCTACAAGCGTTGCTATTTTTTTTTTTTCAGCCGAATGAGCTCCCACTGTTTTGTTATGGAGCGTGCCCCTAGCAAGCTAGTCATCTTATAAGACACTAACATGAGCTCTGGGGTGTTTGACCTGCCTACAGCCATGGCGACGAAGAGCGGACCTCGGCTGAGGTACTACTACCGGCTTCTGCACCGCACCATCCTGGACTACCAGGATCCTGCGAGTGGCCTCATACCAGCCGAGAAGTACGAGCACCACGCCTGGGTGCGCGACAACGTTTATGCCGTGCTCTCGATCTGGGCTCTCTCGCTCGCCTACCGCAAGAATACCGAGCTGGACGAAGACCGTGCTCGCACTTTCGAGCTGGAACAGTGCTGCGTCAAACTGATGCGAGGCTTACTCATGGCCATGATGCAGCAGAAGGAGAAGCTCGAGATCTTCAAGGAGACGCAGAACCCCACCGACTGCCTGCACGCCAAGTTCAGCTCCGTCACCCGAGGCGCCTGCGTTGGCGACGAGGACTGGGGTCACTTGCAGCTGGACGCGACGTCTCTCTACCTCCTCGTCCTGGCGCAGATGACGGCTTCCGGACTGCAGATCGTGTTCAACCTCGACGAAGTGGCCTTTGTGCAGAACCTCGTCTTCTACATTGAGTGCGCCTACTGCATACCCGACTACGGCGTTTGGGAGCGTGGGGACAAGACCAACCGCGGCATACGCGAACTCAACGCCAGTTCCGTGGGCATCGCCAAGGCTGCCCTGGAGGCTATGAGCGAGCTCGATCTGTTCGGAGGCCGGGGCGGCGATCCGTCGGTGATCCACGTCCCGTCGGACGAGGCCGAAGAGTGCGGCGCCGTGCTATCCTCCATGCTTCCGCGAGAGTCCAACTCCAAGGAAGTAGACGCGGCCCTCATGTCGGTTATCGGGTTTCCCGGTTTCGCAGTGACCGACCAGAAATTGATCGACGAAACCCGCATGGCCATCGTCGACAAGCTCCAAGGGCAGTACGGCTGCAAGCGTTTCTTACGCGACGGATATAAGACCCCGCGCGAAGACAAAGGGCGTGCTTACTACGAGCCCTGGGAGCTGCAGGGCTTCGAGAATATCGAGTGCGAGTGGCCGCTGTTCTTCTGCTACATGGTTATCGACGCTTGCTTCCGCGGAGACCGTACCACGATGGATGACTACTGCGACCTACTCGAGCGAACTTTAATAAAGACCGATGAAGGACTGCGGTTTGTGCCGCAGATGTACGCCGTGCAGGCCGACCACACCGACCAGGAGTCCGAGTTGCCGCACACCCAGCCCCGCATACCCATCGGCCAAATACCGTTCGTGTGGGCCCAGTCGCTCTACATCGTCGGTCGCCTCTTGCACGACGAAATTATCTCCCCAGGAGAGATGGACCCTCTGAATCGACGGCTGGGCATGCTGAAGCGGCCAGATGTCGTTGTCCAGGTGGGTACAATCCTGATCACTGAAGTTTGGTCGAGCTGTTCGCAGGTCTTTCGTGAACGTTACGCGGCACGCATCATTAGTGTTAATGACACAAATGACGTAGCAGTAGTTATCATACACAACTTTATACTCATTAAACAAGGAAATCCCATCTGTGAATAATGTAGTGAAGCGGTCACAGAAAACCATGTTTGATTTTAATGCAATAAGCTCGAGAAACTTACAAAAACGCATTTCTGTTTATTTTACGAAAAACACGTTCCTTTCCACCCCAAGAAGAAAATGCAATAGCATACTTATCGCGAGTTGTTAGATTCCTAAAAGACGGAAATGTCAACAAACTAACACTTTAAGATCACTACAAGAGTGATATCTTTCCAGCGCTGAGTTTGGCGCATGTTATCCTCAGCTGCCCATGCGCCATAGAGCCGAATACACCACTACCAGTTGTTACCACGTAGAAAAACGTATATCTGTCGGCAGAACTTGAAAGGCGGACAGTGGACATCGTGTGCGCCACTGATGGTGATGAGTTACTCATTGGCATCCACCCAAGCGCAGCCATACGGCTACAAAGGAAAGCTATACAGCTTTCTCAGAAACTTCGTAGTTAAAGAAAAACTCGTCCTGGCCCGGGGTTCGAACCCGGGACCACCGCTTCACCGGAGCAGTCGCTCTACCAACTGAGCTAACCGGGACGGCAAGCTTATAGTAGGACGAGAGCGAATTGATCAATAACTCGAAGTGGGAACAGTGTTGGTCAAATGTTTTAGGGGAATCCCCCAAGGTGGAGTAAATTTGTAATAAGGGAGTAATTACTCATTGGCATCCACCCAAGCGCAGACATACGGCTACAAAGGAAAGCTATACAGCTTTCTCAGAAACTTCGTAGTTAAAGAAAAACTCGTCCTGGTCCGGGGTTCGAACCCGGGACCACCGCTTCACCGGAGCAGTCGCTCTACCAACTGAACTAACCGGAACGGCAAGCTTATGGTAGGGCGAGAGCCAATGGTGGATGCCAATGAGTAATTACTCCCTTATTACAAATTTACTCCACCTTGGGGGATTCCCCTAAAACATTTGACCAACACTGTTCCCACTTCGAGTTATTGATCAATTCGATCTCGCCCTACCATAAGCTTGCCGTCCCGGTTAGCTCAGTTGGTAGAGCGACTGCTCCGGTGAAGCGTCCTGGTCCGGGCCAATGAGTAATTACTCCCTTATTACGATGGTGATGAGGCGGCACTGGCAATATAATGTAGCAGTACCATTGGAGTGGCCACGTTCGCTGGAGGAGTGAACGCATCGCTGAATCCATTTTGATTTTTTTTCCCTACAACTCTACGTGTACTAGGTATATTTTTGGAAAACCAGCAAAAGACCTTGAGCACCGTTTTCTTTATTCCAGGAACGTTGACCACTTCCTGGCACAACTATACTATGCTTATATTAGACCATAGGCTTAATGCAGCGATGCCAACACTGATTTTCTCCTTTATCCGTCAAGACAGATCTGTATAATGATTGTAACTTGCCTGTCGACTCCAGGTGGTTCTACTGGCTGAGAGCTCTGCTCTACGTGACATAATAGCCGAACTCTATCCTGACATCCAAAAGTTGAGCGAAGTCCACCCATTCGAGGTGCAACCGGCCCGAACGCTGGGGAAGCTATACTCGCACCTCGGCAAAAATCAAAAAATGGGCCTCACTGGCCGCCTGAGTAACGACGTGGGCCTTTTAGCCACGAGCAAGATGTACAGCCTCCACGACCGCCTGTTCGTCTTCACGCCCCAGAACCTGGACAGCGAAGAGTTCCACCTCGTCAACGACGTCGACCTTTTCGTCAGCACACTGCGCTCGGACCTCGCTGTACTGCGTTCCCACTGGTATTTTGACGGCCGGCCTACTGTGGTAGTAATTTTGAGGGACCGACACCTGGTGCACAACAAGCTACCAGCATCGCTGCGCCAGACTATTAAGAAACTGGCCAGCGGCTACATCAACGCGACGCGAGTTTCCTTGGGTAAACTGCGCGATTTCATGAACACCTCGTGCGTCGCGAGCCTCGAATTTCTCCGCGACTACGAGGAAGGCGATTTTGAGAATCTGCCCCTAGGCGTCCAGACCTACCTGGACAGGGCAGCTCGGCATCCGGCGCTCCTTCGCTCGGTAGGCCTGCAAAGCCAGGCCCTCTCAGGTGCGTCGAGCGCCGCGACACGTCGGAATCCACTGGTCTCCGGCATCATCAAGCGCAGCCGGACCATCGCGGCACAGGAGCACGCTATACCGGAGAATCCCGCAACCGCTACCTCGCCGTACCAGACGTCACCGTTAGTTTCGAACATAGCGTCCCGCCGCAGCTCTCTCGAAGAGGAAGCAGCGCCGACGGCGGCGGTCGATGTCCTTTCCGAGCTCAAACTGGACAGTGTGGACACGAAGGAGCTGGTCGACACCCTGCGCGAGACGGATTCCCTGGAGGAACAGGGAGACATTCTGCACTACCTGGCCATACGCAAGGGCCTCACGTGGGACACCGGTCTAGGCTATCCCGACTCTGTGATCACCGTGCGCATGTTGTTCCTGGAATTCTACGAGCACGCCTGCGAGGAGCACCACTGGGGCCTCGTGCGACACTTCGCGAGTTCCCTCGGCAAGCGGGTCGAAGATCTGGCCAAGTCCGTCACTGCCTTGCTGGTGCGCCAGAAGCAGGTGACCGTGGGCATGCCGCCGCAGAGCGAAGAGGTGATCACGCGCCCTCTCTCGACCAGGGAGCTGAATGTGATCATCGCCAGGGCGCACCGTGGAGACGAGAGCACGGCCATGCTGACCAAAGAGCTGCTCGCCTACCTGGCCATATTCATCCGCAGCACTCCAGACCTCTTCAGGAAAATGAACCGCCTCCGCGTGGGCCTCCTCATACAGGTTGGTGCCACCGATATAATGTAGACCACACGATCACTTTGCAGTGTTTCAGAAATTCCACACCTGCGGCGTGAGCCAAGCAGAAGAGAAGTGGGTAAGGTCTCCTCTATTGTAATTTTCTCGCTTACTTTTCCATCGACGCTCTATGCTTTGTGAGGCAACGGCGGTGCTCTGCTTAGCGTGGAACCTGGGAAAGGCTCATCGCCTTCTCGATCTGTCGCCACCAGCGGCGCGCTAGCGCATTTGAAATCGATCAGTGGCTAGTACTTTCTCTGGATAACCGTTGGTACCCTCGCGCGTCAGACTCTTCACTAAAACTAAAACTGACAATGATATACCGCTAAACTAATGTCATTCTTCTCCGAACCGATTCAACGCTGTCTTAATCTTATTTTTTTTAGTGCAGACACATTTCAGGGCTCTCGCGTTCAAGATTTTCTTTAACCCAGTTTTGCGCCTCCCCTGTTGTATTCCCCGGTCCTTCGCTGTATCCCTCCGGTCGCGCTGTACGCTTTGTGTTGTACTGAAGAACTTATCTGTATAACAATCCCGCTTTTAGCTCACCTGGATAAGGATAGATATCCTCCCAAGGTCTCCACTAAATACATGACTTCGTAGGCAGGACAGATATCTCTCTTGTGAAATATGGTACGGCTTGGTATGGTATTTCTCCACCTTGGTGGATTCCCCTAAACATATTTGGCTTTGTATGGTATGGTATTTTGTACTTTTTGTACTTATTTTGTTTTTCATTTCCTGTGCTCATGCATTTTTTCACGCTTTGTTCACTGTTATGAATTTGTTACCATCTTGACCTCTCATGACCTACACAAGGGATTCTGTAGCTATGTACAATAGTCCTCTTGTTGATGATGGCATTCCGACCGCGCACTGTTTCTGCCGCTTTATCAGTATGTAGGGATGTATCCCGCTGTCAAGCCAGTCACAGGCTTTTTGGGCACACTCCTAACATTCTTGACGTTGAAATAGTTATTTGTATGCTGCGGTATAGTAGGATATGGAGTATGGTACATGGTACGGAATACGGTATGGTGCGTTGTAATATGGTACGGTATGGCATGTGGTGCTTACCGTCCCGAAGCGACATGGGCTATGAAGGGCGCTGTAGTGGGCTTCGGATAAACTTGGACTGCCTTGGACAACTAAGGACAACTCCATGCAATTTATATTCTAAGCAAAAATTCATTCTATGGCTTTTCTAGGCACTTTGATATTTGTCCGACAGTAAGAGGAGCGTTTATCATCGAGAGAATTGGATTTAAAATCTTCCAGCCAGTCAATCAAAACTCTCGACGTCCTTGTCGAAAAGGATGGGTTGTCGCCGTTTTCAAGTGAATGGCAGTAGAGCGTAGCCTCTGATATAAAGTGACACCTCGTCGCAGCTGCTAGACTCATGGGGTAACCTTCGAGCGGAATCAGTGCTGCATAGATCTACAGACCACGTGGAACTAGCATTTTACCCGAAAACCACGGGCTACTGACTGATTCCAGTTTCCATCGACTGGTGTGCACTGCTCGACCGCTACACAAGGGTGGCGCCACTGTCTGCACGTGGAAGCGGAGCAGAAGGCGGAGATCCGATTACGCAGGAGGCGCCCTCTACGTAACCGGTCCACCTCGTGGCTGCTATTCAAACTTCTCAAATCGCTGTCATTGGTAGATCTCTGGATGTGCGCAGTGTTTAGCTTTCAACGCTGTCCCTATCTTGCGCTTACCAAGCTTCTGCTTCCACTTTAGTCGCCTTGCCCAGCCGGCACACACACACCGATTGACCTTGTAAACTGTTCGGTTAGGCTTGGGTAGCGGTGACTGCGATTTTCGTGCCACCTTTTTATTGCTTTTTGGGTAATTGACACTTTCAGTTTCTTTAGGGGGGACCACGGCAGCTGGGAGACGCTGACAACGGGGCGAGTTTATACTGCTCCTCCTTGTCCTTTATAACCGAGTGTGTATTGCGGCCATGGTTGTCCATTTTATCAGGAACGCAGTACCGCAGCCATAATGCGTATTTTGACGGTACTTCCACCCATGTTCGTAATAAGCGAGCATTCGTTATAACTGCGGGCTTTAAAAACGGGCTTGACTGTATGCCGCAAATAATATGTCTCACTGTCGGAAATCTGAAGAGTATTGAAGGGCAGCATAGATTCAGTGTAAGCGCAACAAATCTCACCTTGTTGCTGCGCTGAAACGCGCAGGTGATGGTGGCGGAGGTGGCCCACACGTCCCGGTGTGATGCATCGGATGCAACTGACCGGCTGTTGAACTTGAGCCCGTTCGACATGCAGTCATTGCTGATGAACATCATGAGCGGCACTGAACTGGAGAACACGCAAGACATCTCCACGATGCCCGGCGCCAGTCCGGGCACCTTCACCAACAAGCGCATTGGGATCGAAGGCTTCGGGCTCAAGGAACTCGAAGAATCGGCTACCCCACTTGGGAAAGAGGTACTTCTGCATTTCCAACACGAAGTTCGCATAGGCCTCTCTGGCTCCGACCGAGGCCAGTCATGTGGCGAAATTGCTTCGGCGCCCCTAGTTCAGTCCCCTGGGGGACTGAATTTAATACCTGTGCTAAACGGGAACGTTCGAATGACATCTGAGTCGAATGACATTCGAGGATTGGAATGACATTCGGACTCGACGGACTCCCGCGGTGCTACACGGCACTTTCCAAACGCATTCGAAGCCTCAGCTCGTTTTCATTGTACAACGACGACGACGGCGGTGGTCACACTAGTCCGGCAGCGACACTATATATCACGCTCAACAGTAGCATGTGATTATAGTGAAATATCTAGTTTACTATAATATGATTGTAATGGACAAGTTTTGTAATGGGACAAGTCTCCGCGGAGCTCCGTCAACTCGAATATCATCTGAACCGAGTGCCGTCGAAAAACTTCGTGTAGCAGCGTTAGTCGGATGACATTCGGTTGGAAGGCATTCGAAACGCCCGTGTAAGGCTATGGGGGCGCTATGGAGGCTAAATTTTGGCACAGGCCCACCTAGACCTATGATAAAGATAGAAGCCTAAAATCCACCGAACCCAAACCGCAGAACGTAAATGCATTAATTTACGCTCGGATGCTTAAATCACCTTGTTTATATTACACAGCTGACAAATTTATATTCGTGCGACAAATCAAAGTGAATTAAGACACTTTCCAAAGTAACGTGTGCCCTTCGAGAAATGTGGGAGCTTTACAGAGAGGCGTATCCTATACCTCGTGTATAAACCCCTAACGCTGTTACTGGAAGCTGAAGGGGCGTGCATCGTACCCCACATTCAGAAACATACATATTCTGCAGCTAAAGCTACTGAGCTAGCTTCAGCCATGGGTTTTCCTGATCAAACACGTGGAGTTGCGACACGTGCATTCAAGCTTTCCCTCTCAGCACTGTCTCTGGAGCTGACACTAGCTGTATACAGGGTATTTCACCTAAGAATTTTTACAATTTTTAAAAACAGGCTTTTTGAGTTAGAAAAGCGCTTTTTTAGGCATAGCACTGTCAGCGATGTAGTACATCATAATACAGCTAAGGTTTGGTAACTAGCAGGCTGGTTGACTAATATTGAATAATATCTGTTATTTGGTGCTTTTTCGAGACGTTTGTAAGACGTTTTGTCTTTCGTGGGATATATTGCTGTTGGATCCATCATTATTGAGGGGCGTGCAGCCCACCTTATTTAATATCCATATTTTTTTAAATTTCGAAAGCGCGGTTACCTTCGGAGGTGTGGCCAAACAAATTCTGGCTATACCACGCAAAATGCATGTGCTTTCAAGAAGCTTGCAGGCGAAGCAACCTCTCCAGTGCACGTAACTCGTCGAAATAGCCAAAATTAGTCACAGGGCCGAGGGTAGCCATGTTTTCGAGATTATAAAACCTGATATTGATATTAATTACGGTGGTCTATACACATTTTAATAATTAAGGAGCCTTAGAGTAATAGTTAAAAAGAAATAGTTAACCAACCTAGCTGATAGTTACCACGTCTTAGCTGTACTCTGATGTAAACACAGCTGCTAATGGTAGGCCGAAAAAAGTGCTCTTCTAACTCAAAAATCCTATTTTAAACGCTGTGTAAAGTCATGGGTGAAACACCCTGTACAGAGATGCCTGTGCACAATATCATGTTGCTAAAAGGCAACATGATTGCTGAAAGGCAATATGAACATCTAAAAGGCAACCTAATTCCGTCAACCAGACACATTAGCGGCGGCTTGAAAGCATGCCAAGCGTTTTAAACTGCCAGGAAAAAAGGCATATACATCTTCCGTTTTTGGCTTCTGTAAGTAAAGTCCACGAGTGACCTTATAACCTTGTCTCGTCCGCTGCTCAGGCCCAGGGTTTGTGGCTGCGCCGCCGCCGACTGGACGGCGCCCTGAACCGGGTGCCAGAGGAATTCTACACCCACGTCTGGGCCATCCTGGAGCGCTCCCCCGGGCTGTGGGTACGCGGATACTGCTTACCCGTCGCCCTCACCAAGGAGATGACCGCCGGGGAGATCAAATTCAGCCTGCGCGTCGAAGAGATGCTAAACAGGGTAAGCCATGTTCACCGCCGCTGTCGTAACATTAATTAGTTATGTTGGATGGCTATAGTAGGACACAACTTAAAAAAACAGCAGTTGCTAACACTGGGCCGCGGTCCGCGGCGTCCTGTATTACTCCGCTGGCCAATCGCAACAGTAAACGAAATCAGCTTTTGAATGTTTACCTATATCAAGCTCTCCATGTGCCGAAAGTCTAGAGGTCACAATTATTTTTTTGTGATAAGCTTCTTGTTTAGGTAACAAGAAGCGTTGAAGCAGCGGACTACTTTTTTCTCGCGGGGGGATTTTGTGCGCGGAGGCTGAATGTGGGCGGAGCTTCACTGCAGACTTAAGTTGTATTCGACTATAGAGCACAGTAACGGAGTTACCACATATCTCTCGAAAAACAAAGCAAAAAAATGGCTGAGGCTTAACTTGGTTAAGCCTGGAGAATGCGAAGCATCATCGTGTCGCGTAATTTGGAGGCGCACAACCACAGCGACGGCGCGAGGTGGGCCCCCGTTTCTCCACTGTCGCGACGTCATCGTGTCACGTGGTGTGACGTCATGTATCACGTGATTTGGAGGCGCACAACCACAGCGACGGCGCGAGGTGGGCCCCCGTTTCTCCACTGTCGTGACGTCATCGTGTCACGTGGTGTGACGTCATGTATCACGTGATTTGGAGGCGCACAACCACAGCGACGGCGCGAGGTGGGCCCCCGTTTCTGTACTGTCGTGAAGTCATCGTGTCACGTGGTGTGACGTCACGTATCACGTGATTTGGAGGCGCATAACCACGGTGAAAGGGCTGAAGTGGTAGCTAAAGTAGTATGCTTCGCATAAAAAACCGAATTAGTAGATGACTACACTGGGTTACTTGTACCTTGCAGCTATTTCTATACTCTGCAGGGAATCAAATTTTTAAGTGTCGCTGCAAACTGCCACTATATGGCCCAAAAGCAAACCAGCTGCATGGCACGACGACATCTGAGCAAGGCCTTTTAATGTGTTATCCAAGTTGAGCTCGACGTGGCCGTTGTCAAGAATATGCCCCGTGTGCTCATGTGAACTAGGAGGGCCTTCGAGTGGCCGCCTTCATGAAAACGTGGGAGCAACACAGCTGTGGTTGCACCTAGCTCCTTCCTAGACGGGAGTTTTGCTAGAGCATTAAAGCTATCATGTGCCGTGAGCCTAGTGCATGCCTGGCCAACTTTGACCCTTCGAATCATATCGGAAACAACCTTCAAGCCGAGAATCTCTTTGCCACCACCTAGCCCGCGCCAGTTAGCACTACTTGGCATTGGGTAGCTGGCGCAAAATGAAAACTATATATGGAAGAGCGTAGTAACTGTCTCGCTTCTCGATGGACACCTCAACCGTGCCCTGCGGGAAAGATGTTGGGACAGAGAGAAGAGGTGCCCAAGTAGAAGGCTCTGAAATAATCGCTACCACATGGGGATCATTCACGTGCAATGATATCGCACAGCACACGGCTCATTTTGCCTTACGCCTTCATCGAAACGCGGCTGGGATTGAACCCGCCTCCTTGAGCTTCACTGGTCGCGAACCTTTCTGTAAAGCACTAGAGCTGCAATTTCATCCAAGACTTAGCAGCGGCATCTGTGTGAGATGGACGCCAACCGGTCCATGTGAACCAGAGTTCCACTACTTCCCAGGTCCCGGAGCCCGAGTATCGGCAGCTAATGGTCGAGGCACTGATGGTGATCAGCCTGGCGGTCGAGAACGATGTGGTGACCACCTTCAAGGCACCCATCGATGTCGAGTCTGTGGTGCAGCGCGCTCACGGCTTCTTCCTGGAGGACCAGCGCCAGACCAAGGGCGACGCTACACTGTGCTGCGCCACGGGCCCGAAGCCCGCCATGACCTGCCAGGCAGCCGTGGGCATCTGCCAGCACTTCTACGACTCGGCACCCAGCGGATGCTACGGCACCATGACCTACCTGCTGCGTGCAGTCTCTTTTGTCGTGCCCGAAGTGAACGCCTCCCTGTTGGACTGCACGACCTCATGACTGCTTCCTGCTGAAGACCCCCCCCCCCCCCCTTCCAATCTTGCTTATTTTTTTTTATAATCTACATTGCGTCGCAACTTAGGCTGCATTGAAGAGAAAGCAGCTGGTCAGTGCCGGGGCACTGTCTTGCTGCTCTTCATATTCCCAACATAATCTACAGCCTGTGTGTTGTCATTTTTGTAATTTCTTGCATGTACACAGCTACATGCTGGCACACGTGCCACCAGTCCTACTTCTGGCTGCTTTAACGCAAATGTTCGATTAGAATTAACAATGCAGGCACCCTGTAATAATATTAACCACTCAATGTGCAGTTTTGTGGGTATATATTGTATTAATGGACTCCCATACCAGGCACAGCTTTTAAATCTGTCTGGTCACTCCGGCATGTCTTATGATCTCACAGTGCTGGCTGTGTTTCGTGATCTAAAGTGATAGCTTGTTTACTGTCTGCTGTGCCTGAAACAGCTGTCAGCAACTCGGAACTAGTGTAGACAATTTCTATAGCGAGATTCAACTGTCAGACTACATACAATAAGGATCACCTCCATGAGGTTCTCTGGAAGGGGACTGCTCAGATTGAGTTTCTTTTTCAAGCCGCTGCATGCAGTCAGTCATATACTATGTAGTCCTACTTCATGCCTCTTCTATAAATAGAAAAACTTATCAATGCTAAATCCAGTATGCTTTCAGCTGAATGTGTGTCCTTTCAAGTGTCCATTGCTTTACCAAGTACTGTGAAGGATGTGAATTAAAATGTACTTTAAAACAATTATTTTTGAAAAGCACGTTATTTGAAGGTTTCAAAGTCTGCTGTTGACACAAATCTATACACAGCCATTCTCATTAGCCCGTGCAAATATCCACAAACCACATATGGTGTCCAAGGAGGACACTGAAATGACACTTATGGCTGCCCCTGCCTCTCGCCAAAGGTGGACGAGGAATAAAGCACACTTGTTATTTTGATGATTTATTTAGTTTCGCAGTGCATAATTCATTTTCTCAAGAGGTAAAGGCACACAATATTAATGATACTGAGCACAGCTGCAGAAAATACCGCTGCATAAGGATCAGCTCAATCTAGCTTCACTTGCTACGCCAAGGTGCTTTTTGCACAAAAACCGAGCAGTGAAAAGTGAAAATATATACCAAAATCCATTTCCAGTGCAAATGTATAACAAAAATATCCCCTCTGACAAAAAATCGCTGCTGTCCAAACCAACACATTTTTAATAGCAATGTCTTGAGGCAACCAATAGAATGCTGACAAAGTTTCAGCGCTACTTGCTTACTGAACATAAAAAGTCTAAATAAAACACAAGATCTTCAACACACTTGGGACATTCTTGTCCCAAGATCAATATCACAACCAACCGTCTGTACATATATTACAAAGGCTTCACACAAGCAAAAGTAGGAAAACTAAGCGTTCACATCTTCAACTTAGCAAGCTGGCGTTCTATTTCGTCGTCAGTTGGCAGCCTCGCCTTGCTAGACCCTTCGCCAAGAGGGTCTGACCTGGCAGATGGAGCAGCAGCAAGCTAGAGAAATTAGAAGAAAAAAAGGTTGTAAGCAAGAACACCAACAAACACACTGCAAGACTTAGCCAAGAAACAAGACCTTTGATGAACTTTAATGAATTCACTCTAGCATGCCAATCCCCAAAAAACCTGACTTCCTAAAAGCCATTTTGACTAAATTTCTCTAATGCACTTACCAAGTCGAAAGTTAAGATTTTCATTTCTTTTTCTTTCTTTTTACTTGGAGCATAGCTTAAAGGTGTACAGACATGAAATTTTGGTAGCATTTTTTCTTCTTCTGTTAGCCCGATACTCATGTACACGGATCAACAACACGCGATATTTGCATATGACTGCTAAGCAATTTATAATTTACTTTCTTCTTTCATGCAGTTTTGGTTGTAATTTCAACAGCCAAATGATTGCTGTGGCATCAAGGTGCAAAATGTGTTGGTCAAATGTTTAGGGAAATCCCCCAAGGTGGAGTAGATTTGTAATAAGGGAGTAATTACTCATTGACATCCACCCGAGCGCAGCCATACGGGTAAAAAGGAAAGCTTTCCTTTGTAGCCATATGGCTGCAATCCGGTGGATGTCAATGAGTAATTACTCCCTTATTACAAGGTGCAAAATACGTCGCTATGTGAGGCATGAAGAAAAACTGCAAATAATAGCTGCTTCATTTGCTGCCATTCCGAATCTTAAGATAGGCTAGCTTAAGCATTGTAGTGAATTAAAATTACAAAACAGCGATTACACTGCAGTTTTTTCATTCCTCATGTGGTCAATATTCAACCCTGAAATCACAGCTATCCCTTGGCAGCTGAAACAGCACGGAAATAGAAATTCAATCATATTATTTACTAATTGTAGGCAAATACCACATGGTGATCCATGAATACTAAAAATGTCTCACAAATCATTAAATACAAGAAAACGCAACCACAAATTTGGTGTCTATACTCTTCAACAAGCCATTAATTAACTTACCAAGTCAGAGCTACAATGATTTTCATAGCTTTTTCTTTCTTCTTCCTTGATCATAACTTAAGAAGCTGTTTCCCACTTTACATGCTCATATCTATAATAATCCCTCACATGGGGAATTCAATTCCCCAAAAGGCCGATTTATCATGACATGTGGACAATGCCCTACAGTACAGTTTACAAGTGCAGTTAAACATCGTCATAGGGAACAGGTAAAAAATCATGAAATAGTTCAATATGGCCAAAATTCGTAAAATTAACTTCAAAAATTCTTGCAAGAGCGGTGGAACTTTAGTCAGTGAAGGGAAAGCAACTCAGGTGATCTTTACTAACGAAATGGGGAGGCATTTTCCGCAGTTCCAGAGCCATTTTAAAGCCACTTGCGGCAATTATCGACGCCACAAAAAACCAAGTGCCAAATGCTAGTAAGGCTGGCTTCCCACTCAGCACCACTAGCACATGGTGGTGATTGGTCAAACATCAACTAGGATGGCTTTCTTGCATTACAGCGGCGTCGCGTTAAAACTGGGATGCCAGAATGAGACCTATCACCATTTTCACTACCTCCATGACATAGAAATTATACGGTGAGGCTTAAAAGCAAAAAGGAAAATACTTTTGCCTCGGCATGCGCCACTCGACAAGGACTTAGGATGGCTACCATGCTGCTGATTCCCGGGCTCTTATCAATGGGTGCGAGAGGTGCAAAAGGGTGGTGACCACCTGGCTACGAAATGTTTGCTCTGCTATATCTTCCATGGCGCTGCTGGTAAGCACGAGATGAAGCATAAACCACGGGACAAAAAGCTTGCTGCACCACCAACCACTCAAGTAGCGAGGCAAAGCCTGCTGCCTGGCATTTAAGTAGGCATACTCGGTGGGTCAATATATATCCGTTTTCTGGCAAACCGCGTTCGATATAGCCTATAAATCACAAAAACCTAATCACAAGATGAAACTATAATTTAAAAAGAAGAAATGCAAAGGATCTGGCCAAGAGAAACAATATAGTGCAGTTAGCATACATTATGGGATGTGTAAACCTCATTACAATTTCAAAAGCATGAAAGAACCCTCTAGTGTTTCACTACAATTACTGCATAGTGCTTTTCAACAAAACTCACCTTTCCAGACATCTCAATGCCGATTTCATCCAGAACCTTGTTGACAATGGCGTCCTGCTCTTCTTCGTCACCCGACTCATCCAAGATTGAGTTGAGTGTATCATCGACTATAAGAAGAAAAAATTACAGTGCAGTCAGACACCTGATGTGACAATTCTGCAAAAGCAGTTGGATTTACCCTAAATGATTACTTTGATGCTTTTACTCTAACGGTTCCTTATGTAGAAAGACAAGCAGGACACATCGCCATCCTGTTTGTCTTTAACAACACTGACACACGGCTGTCTCAATGTTCAAGCTGGCCTACTCAAAACAGAATTGCACCAACTTTCCCGGAAATGCCTATTTACACTGCCTTCTGAAGGATGGAGGTACACTCTTAACCCAAATACGCCTATATGGGAGTAAAAAAGGGAGTGAACTGTCCTCTTGTACACCTTCTTTTGTAAGAGTGAGTGTGCTAGAGGACAGCTTATTTCCTTTTTATTCCTTTTTGTTTGGAGTGTAGGTAGGTTAGTGGTAGGTGATGCCTCTAGAGGGCAGAGCTGTGTGAATGGGTGGCACCTCTGGAAGGTGAAGATGGGTGGGGCCAGCTCACCAGATGGGGGGGGGGGGGGGGGGTGCAATTGGAAGGTGGTGGAGGCTTTACTCTCCGAGGCTACAGCCAGAGACAGACACTGTCATTTTTGCATTCTGACACCGGTACTGCTTTCGCAGTAATAGCTGAGAAGGAAGCTGCAATTACCTTTCTTTGTCACAATTTCCAAAGGTAAATAAGCAAATAACTAATCAGTACACATTCAAAAAAGAAGTGATAAACGCAGTTTAACACACTTATAGTACGACGGATTTGATTACCTGTGTGTGATTACCTGTGGATTTGAGTGACAAACAGCAAACAGAGGAATGGACAAAGGTAATAACACAGCAGTGTCTCATCTTCAAGTTTATGCAAGCCACTAACAGGTGCTACAATTAATCGAAAAATAAAAGACAAATTATCTCAGTATTATTTCGAACCTGGTATGCACGAAGGCCTTTCAAGTATGAGCAAGGCAGTTAAATTTTTGCCAAAACAAGATGAAAATGAAACAACTATACGTTGAAAATGCAATTCTGAAGTAATTGTGTGCTGTCCAAAGTGGCACAAAAGCACAGCACTTGCCTATTTCTTCAGTCATGCCCATTTTCGTGCTCTCCTTCTCAAAGTCTTGCATAGTCTTGGCAATGTCCTGAGGCTTGATGCGCTTGTTGACTTCGCCCATGGTCTGAGAAAAGATGCCGTGTATGTAACAACTGTGAAAACAAACGTCAACCAGAGACGGTGCAGATTCCTCACCTTTGCAGTAGTGGCCATTGCGTTCGCAAGTTTCACGTTGGCGTTCATCAACTGTAAAATTACGAAACGACACTGAGCCATTGAAAACGTCCCACCGCCGTGCTCGGTGAGCTGAGAGCTGGTGACGAGCGTTACCTTTGATTGCGAGCCGATGGCTTGGACTTTGGACGTGGCAGCATATGTTCGGGCTTTCTGCTTACGTATCTGCACTAGCTGTTTCGCTAAAACAGTGCACACCTGAAAAAGGTAAGGGCCAAGCTTTGCACAAATCACTCATCCGATTATGGTGGAGGCAGGAGGAAACAAGTCCATCGATTCTCCCGATTTAAACACAAGGCGACTATTAAACAGAAACAGCACCACCACGCACCTGCTTATTCCCCTGATTAGCCGCCTTCTTTATTTCGAGTTCCTGGAAGAGAAAACAAGGGAAATGAAGCATAGTCTTTCTGTCCCTCATAAGCGGATGACCGTATATCTTACCAGTTGTTTCTCTTGCCTTTCTAGCTCCCGTCTGTCCCTCTCAATGTCTCTCTGTGTTTTTCGAAGCTCCCTATTCTGTTGTCGCATTTGTTCTGAAGCAAGGAATAGATTGCGATAAAGTGAAATAGAAATCACAATCTTTTTATGGAAGCAGGGTATCACGCTTCAGCAAGTGATACAACAATAATTCGTGAAAATGGCAGTGACACTGTTTCGATGGCTGTCAGCTTACCTGCAGCCGACACTTTCTTTCCAAACAGGCTCATTTTCGCTGTACTGCTGTCACCTCAGCATACGAAGGTCGCGAAAAACCAAGAGTGCCGTAGCAGTTTCACAAAGTTGCTTCACGCCTCCATTGAGTTGAGTCAGTGAATAGCAGTTATCACGAGCCGCAGTGTCGTAGCTCAGGATGGTTCCTTTTTTTAAAAAGTTCATAATTTGCCATAAAATAAAACTGCAAAAATTTTTTCCAATACGGCTATTTGTTTGTTTTATTAAAACTTTAAGGTGACATTAGGGTAGTTTTCTAGAGCAATAGTGAAAGCGACCGTGATGTCCCTTGCCAGCCCCAGCGCCATGGAAGCCTAGCGCTTTCGTGCTTTGCCGCATCGCACGTGTGCTTGAAAGATGGCTGCCTCCACGTTGGTGGATGCTTTATGGTTTGTATTCAGTATTGATCAGTGATCTTGCTTTGTTTTAATTGTTTACATAGCTTATAGCGAAGTCATATAAATTGTGTAATGTTCCAGCAAAAAGCCTGACTTGCTGCAAGAGGAATTTGGAAATGACAGCAAAGACCGCAAGGTTTGTCACCCGTGTTGTTTCCAACGCTCCGCACCGTTCATTGATTTCATCGGAAATAATTGTGACACTCATGCTCATAAATAACATTACTTGAAGCATGTGGCCTCGAATCTATTCTTCTAGAATAGTTTGCAATTGATTTCAATCTTTTCTTTCGCCTGAAGGCGCTTGTTTACTCCACGCATTGAGAACCCATTTATTTTGTCTGCCTTTTTCTCCGTTACTACTGCAGTCAAAACGCAAGGATGAGGTCGATTCATTTCGTCACAAGAAGCTGTTGGATGCCATCGGATCCCTGGGAGGGAAAAGGTAAGCTGTGCTTTTTGTATTTACTAGTTTTGAACTTGTAGTTTGCGACATGCGCCCATATTTGGTTCCCGACTAGCTATTTGCGGCACGCTAGCTTTTTCTCATTAAAACTTCTCGTTCGTCCCCGTGCTGTACGCAGAGATTTTTAGCTGTGAAATGCAAGTGGACAACTTGGAAGCATATTTATGGAAGGCTTGGAAGCAAAAAAAGGGAAGGCTGCGGCAACCCACAATTTCTGTTCATCTATTCTATGGTTCACGGGATTGATTTGACTGAGGAATGTACAGTGGCAATAAGCAAGCATTTTATGCAGGCTCTGTGGCATTTTTGGGGCTGCATACAGGTCCATGTGATCCTATTAGGTTGATAGCATAAGGTGTGAATGTGCAACATGACGGACGTGCTAATGAGCAGTCGGGCCAGCCACATGCAGCGGATAGTGACTGTGGCAATGTGTAAATGGAATATATTTTTGGAATCTCTTACCAAGTTTGGGTCTGTGGTCATCTGCCAGATGGCTCAGTTAATCCATGTTGTGTTTTCCATGTAGTGCATACGTTTGGGATAAGTTGGTAATTTATCGTTACTGGGAAAACAGCGCACAAACAGGACAGGATGGGACAAGTGACGGGACAGGTTTTCAACAGGGGTGTTTTCCCCCCAGAGATAGTGACTAGATGGAGAGAAAGAATTTATTGCAATGATAGCTGTATGTGGGACCCTCTTCTTGGGGAAATGGCAGTGGCGTCACCATTGTAACGTGTCGTGAACTACAATACCTGCTTTTACTAGCTAGCCAATAAGGACTTTATCCAGGTGGGCTTGGAAGTGAGCATCGTTGAGAATGCGCCTTTTGTGGCCATGCTAGTTAAGCAGACTTTTGCAGGTGGCACACTCTTCAAGTGTCGGGCACAGTACAAGTTAACTTGCAACACTGGTCATCCTCCTAGTCAGGACACCACTTAAATTTCTTCCGTAGAACGTCGCAATGGCCGGTTCAGGCTTGGATGTTCGTCGATGGGACGAATAACGATGGCACGTTGGCCAATGATCGTATAGCACTTCACGTCTTCGTACGCTCGTCCGGCGACACGTTGCCGGTTGGGACAGCAACTCCGAACTCCTTGAGAAGCAAAACTTATTTATTGAAGATGGGACTGAATACAAGAACTTAGGGGAAAAGGCGGCTTAAAAAAGGCTGTTAAAGAAAGGGCTGTAGAAAAGCGGCCGACACTGAGACTCGGCGCGCTCCTTTCGCTCTTTGTTGCAGCGGGTTTTAATACCTTCTATAATTGGGCGGAGCTTTATAAAATCTGCTCTTGCCCAATTTCAACCAATAGTGCCGCGATGGCACTGTATATACAAGTGGGTGGAGCCCAGTGCTCGCCAGAGCCCGACTCCAGAGGCGCCAGTAATGTCCACTGCTTAGCTAGACAGTCGGGGGTTTAAGAAGTCGCCGACCTTACTGTCCCCCACCCCCACTTGACAGCTCATCTCTCTTCAATGTGAAATGGTCGCCGACCCTCTACAGCCCTGACAAGGCTGTTCGCGGTCTGCTCCCCGTTTCCCGCGGCCTTGGAGAGCACCCGAAGCCCGTGACACGCTGTCTCCATTCTCGACCCCTCCAGACTTCCGACTTACATGGTAGTAATCGGCGAGAGGGGGAAAGAAGCTACTGGCTCCGCAGGCGTCTAGCTTAACAGTACAGCTTCGGGAACTCCGTGAAATGCATTTTAAAGTTGTAGTTTGTCTTTCTTGTGTCCAGTCTCCTTTGTCGACTAATTTTTGTTTGTCTGCTCATATGCTCACCTGTGCAGGGGCAGATCTACCTTTGCTGTGTACTTGTTTTATCCTGTGCACAGGTGCCCCTCTGCAGATGCTAAACATCATGAAATGGACCAACATCCTTTATAACTGCTAGTGTTGTAATACGTGGGCTTCAGTGGGAGCTCACCTCACCAATGCAGGGCTAAACTCAACTGGATAACAAGCTTAGATGATAGCCTTGAAGCATACATGGCCGTCTATGGGAGTTTTGTTAAGAGAAGCGCCACGAAAAGCTACCTACTACTGAAAGGAATACCCTACTGCATGAGTAATCCAAATGCAGCCTAGGTTAGCCTGGAAGGTATTTTATGATATAGCTATGAATTCTTTGCTGTGGAGAAGGAGGTTGTTTTGGAGCTTTCCATGTTACATTTGTCTGAGGCAAAGTTATCCTGGGATAACCGAGATGATCTTAAGTATTACGTGTTGTCTCTCATCAAGCCCAAGCTACCTCTGATGGCTTTGTCTTGAATGTGTAGATGATGTATGCCACTAACTGCAGCCATATAGGCCTTTATGGGAAGGGTCGGGCTCTCCCAGGAGTAATGGTTTTAGTTGCTGAGTATGTTAGGAAGTGGGATGTCACAGTAGCTGCCAGGTAGGCCCAATATGTTTTGTTGGAGGAATATTCCACACTGCATTCTTGGCACTGTGGTCATCTGGGGCTTGGTTTAATGCTGTGCAGTCTCGCGTCATATTCTATTGAGTGGGTTTGTGCAGAATGCTAGAGGCTCATAGCTGTGTTTTTTCAGCATTACCTCAAACAATGTTTATGTAATGTTTCAGATCATTTGATGTGAAGATGTTTTTTCTTTAAATTTTATTAATGAAATTTGTGCTTCCAGAAAGGTGACACCACGGACCGAGCCGAGCTTAACAGTCTCTGAATATGACCTCTCAAAAGGTACAATATTCTCTTTTTGTTGCTGTTTTCCTACCCTTATCTTTTTTATATTGCTTTGCATTTATGGGGCCAATCACAGCACTTTCTGATGTCTGGTAAAATGCTGATAGAATATAGTGTCATCATGATAGACCTGGAAGGAGAATTAAAGGAAATAAAAGAGAAGCGATTGATTGAGGTGATTGGTCAGGGCCCCAGAGTAATGTAATTACAAGACACAAGAAAACTGCATAACCAGTGTGGGCTGAACACAGCTCTGAAGTGAATATATGTTTCTTGTATGTGTTCAGAATGCTTGTCTTGTTTTTGTAAATGCCCGTCCTAAAGCTGCACTTCAAAAGGTGCTGGTCGTGGAGGTCCCGTGAAAGCTGAGCATTTAGATAGCTGCTGGGTCACCCCCGAGAGGCAGCCAGCTTTGCAGTTTGGTCATGTAAGGTAGCTAGACAAACAAATGCATAGACATCCTTATGCTGGAATGCCTGTTTATCTAATGGAGTTTTTTAGTGGCCAGATCATTTCAGCTGTTTTCAAGTGCAGAGTTTCCTGTAGTCTATGTTAGTACTTAGCTTGTGGTGGAACTTCGGGCGTATGGTTCCAAACGTTGCTGTTGTAGTTCTGTCCTTTGCTTCAAATTAGTGAAATTTTCATGTCATGGCTGCTTATACTTGTGAACATTCCCTTATTTACACTACTAAATTTACAGCTGCTAGTGACTATGTTCATAATTTCACGTGTGTGTACAATGTGAAACACCCCTTTGCCCATTACAGTTTGGCCTCTATTTCTGCTGACTACTGAAAATGTTGCATCAACGTAGTGTGAACTACCTTCCTGGGTTTCTGATGCCCAATTTAAGGCAGCTGAATGTTGGCAGCAACTGCAGCTTCTTCAGTTGAACATTGCATGCTTGGTAGACAGCAGGGCAGCTCACTGTTTTGCTCTATAATGAGACAAAATTTAAGACATAATGCTAGGTATAGGTTTGGGTACTGTATTGGGAGACCTAGCCTTCTCACAAAATAAATGTCTTTGCAAAAATTGGTTAGTAGTCCAGATGATAAGTTCAAACTAGTCTTGTTGTTCCAGTGCCATATATGTGGGCTCCTGTGATTGTGTTTCTCGTTCGAGCAGGTTGTTTAGAGCACATAAGGCAATCAGTATTCACAAAATATAGATCTTGGCTTTCTGCATGTTAGAACTACATGAAATTTATATTACTAATGAAGCCTGTAACAGGCAGAAAGCTACGCAAGTAGATTTTTGTAGCAAAGCAAACCTTGGCATGTTCATTTTAGTTGGATTGTACTGTGATGTGTAGCTTGCGACTTCTTTTTACAGATACCAGCTGCTTGTAGTGATTTCTTCAATTAATGATTGGCGCAAAGTTTTGTTAAAATAGATGCGTGCTGAAAGGCATCGGGTCCCCTTTGTTACCATGTGTTTTTGAGGGCATAAGTGCAAAACTGTTTTGTACAATATATTTGCAGCCTCAGTGGAGCAGGTGGCTGTTCACCAGCTCCTGGCCGGTCTCAAGAAGACCAGCACACACAGGCAGATCAAGAAACAGGTTCGCTCCATTGTCCGCAATGCCAAGGTCCTGCCCAAGCCCCTGCCCCAACCTGAACTCCAGAGGGTAAGTTGAGTGCGGTGATCATTCCAGCTTAGAAATGGTACACCTGGCCATCTTTGGTTACAGGCGAAAAAAGACACAACACAAGGCCTTGTGTTGTGTCTTTTTTGCATTTGTAACCAAAGATGAACAGTTAATAACTTGCCCAGCGAAACAATCTTTTAAGGTACGCCTGGTGTAGTGCCCGATCGTTCAGCATGAGGCCCTCTTTTTGTTTCTTCTTGACAGGCGGCGGTGGGATGTCTGAAAGTTGTATTTCGGGAATGTTGGAAGTGGTTTGCAATGTTTCATACTTGGTGCTGTTTTATTTTTCGTATATCTTAAACGTCATGAAACTAACACACGAAGAGGTAGTTGGAATGGAAAAATGTAAAGAGAAAGGTCGAGGTGGGGGAAAATGGAAGTCATGGCTGCTGTAGTAGGAGCTACAATCGCTGACAGCTTTTTTTTGGCAATGAAAGGAAGGCTGCAGGGAAGGAGCATCCTTAATGTCATTCTGCCATATAGTTCGGCTGCACAACACCACGCCAGACCGCCTCGTGCGTTGCTCTGCATGCTGTGCATAGCTGGTGTAGCTGGCGCCATCTATGGAACCTTCTTGTAATGATGTGCCTAGCATATTTGCTGTTATCGAGAACTTTCTCCTTGACTTTCAACTTTGGAAAGTTGGCATTGACAGTTGTGTTAGAAGTATGCCTTAAATAGCAAGTATTAACAATATACGGTGTTCTAAGAGAAAATTAATAACTGCTAGCAAGGGCTATATTGCGCTATGTAGAAAGAGAGGTCATGTTTCGACTCTGTAGTTCAGCCCTATTGTCAGAAGCAGTTGTCGCATGATATAGTCCAGTCCCATTCGCCTTGGTTCGGCTGAAAAAGTGGCAGAGTTTGTCGAGAAGGGAGGGAAATATTGGGGCAGCCTTAAAGACAGTTTTATAGCCCTCCCTGTTTACATAGCGTTGCAGTGGGCTGCACTAAAGGCCGTGTAAATAGATTGATGCCAAGCTAGCAGGAAAAAGCTTGTCTTCAGTCAATGCTGGCAGTTTGAACGCATGGCAGAGAGGTGCAAAGCCACACTTGTGACTTGTCCATTCTTTTAGAGAGAAGTTTGTGATTGCTGTCTTTATGTTTAGGGTCCCTATAAGGTGGGCATCCTTCGAACCTGCAATATAGCTGCACATGGCAGCCAGTTTCCAGAAAAAAGCCTTCGGTCTGAGACCTGTGTGGATGCTAAACAGATGGATATTTTGAAAGGAGTGTATAGTTGGAATCTTCTCAAGCACAATCTTGTGGCCTGCAAATCAGAAGGGTAACATGCCTTAGTAGCTTGAACGCCTGCTCAAGGGGTTTCCCAGGGTGATTTCTGCTGGTGAATGAGCAAAAATTTCAGCATTAGAGAAAGTCTGTTGCTGCTGTTAATTTTTTTGCAAGTGTCTGTGAGATCTGGGAAGCATTTTTTCTTCATTTTTTTTTGCTCTACAGGCGCAGCGTCAAGTGGCCTACGATAAAGTCAGTGAAGAGGTCTCCGTCTGGGAGCCTGTGGTCAACGACAACCGTGTGGTAAGCATGGAAGCCCATTTCTTGTCTCTCACAACAAACCATTCGGCATGAAGCATTTGCTTTGAACAAGCTTGAAACTGTTTTGCTGCTGTGCATGCAGCATTGTCCCTTAGGAAAGTTAGCAGTTGTATTTGAGTGACACGTTCTTCTGTCCAGTAGGCCAGTTGCAGACCAGTGCTGGGTGCTCTTGCTTTAGTAAGCCAGATATAAAAAATGTAAACTCAAAAACTCCTTTTGCGAAAACGAAGATGTCATCTTGGAGAAGTGCACGATTTTAACACACATGCAATTTTTACTTTATATACCAAATGTGGTTGGCCATGAAATGGATATATCGAACCCCCCACTGCAAAATAATAGCCGTCCCAGTGGTAGGCACCAGGCTTCGTTGCACTGCACAAGTGGCTGGTGGTGGTGCAGAAAGTGCGTGAGTCATGGTTCACGCATTGTCTTGCACCTGTCTCTCACACTTGCCAGAAGCGCCACGGAGGATATGGTGGCTTCGAGGGTTGATTGCCGGCCGACTGGCTCGCATTCGTGCCCCTCACTTCTGCCGACAGCATCCTGGCAGCAGCGGCATGGACAGTTATACAGTGGAACCTCGATTATACGACGTTCAGGGGACCGCGCGAAACCGTCGTATAATCCGGGTGTCGTATAATCGAAAATCAAGCGTGATATTTTTTAACGTCTGAACTTCGTCATCTTTTTTTTTTTTTTTTCGGAACACAAATGCAGCACATTTTTGCCGGCAGAGGGCTAGTCTTCAACAAACAAGATAAAATGGCCATTGAGGCTGCCGTGAGCAGCGGGGCAGCAGCTCCCGCAGTTTTCTTGATAGGTGGAAAGATTAAGGCGCACCAGTTATCGACTGGCTAAAGTGTGCCTACCATATTTACTCGATTCTAAGCACCCCCCTTTTTTTCACGATCGCGATGCCCAAAGTGAGAGGGGGTGCTTAGATTCGAAATGACCCCCCCCCCCCCCCCCCCCCCGGGCCCCTCTTTTCGCGGCGAAATCTCGATGAAACGGGCGCGAGAAAAAACATTTTATTTAGGAAACATTCAAAAGAAAAATAGCTGCAGACAGTTCTGTGCCGCCATCTGTCTTGTAGTGTCGGAACGCAGGAACACAAAAAGCGCCGTGGACGCCGCTGTCCTCGCTTCGGCGAGCGCGGCCTCGCCCGCTTATCTGTTTTTTCGGCAGCGTCCGCTCCGGCGGATGCATTTGTTGCTGTTGCTGCGACCGGTGTCTTATCTTTTCTCTTTATCTTTCCTCTGATCTTTCAACTCTCCCCTATCTGCACTTGGCAGCGGTGGTGGCTTAGCTCGAGCCAGTAGGCAGGCCTGTGCAATTTCCTTTTCATCCTTCTCTCAGTCACAACAACAACAACGCGCAGGCGGCGCCTCCTCGGGACTCCGACTGCACAGGCTCGACGAAAAAGAGAGCAAGTGCACTTGGCGGCCTCGGCAACGCTCTCTTCCGCGCAAAAAAGGGGGTGCTTAGATTCGCATGCAAAGTTTTTTTTTTCAGAAATTTTTTTACGAAAATAGGGGGGAGGGGGGGGGGGGGTGCTTAGATTCGGGGGGTGCTTAGAATCGCGAAAATACGGTACATCCCGGCCTGCGTTTGCTGACGACCTTTTTTGACGGACGGTACGAGCCAGACGTCGTCGTACGAAGCGGGGCCCTTCTAAAATTTGCGTCGTATAACCGAGGTTTTTAATGCATTGTCTCTATGGGGGTTCTGCCGGGACCGCACAAATTCGTCGTAAAATGTGGGTCGTCGCATGACCGGGGGACGTATAATCGAGGTTCCACTGTACCCTTGCTCTAATCATCCTGCGCTAGCTATGGGTGTCCAACTTATGTTACCCGTCACAGAGGTGGTGAGAACGCTGGTAGCTTTCATTCGTGTGTGCTATTTGCCACACGACACTGCTGTGATGCGGGAAAGCCATCCCAGCTGCATTTAGCCTGCCACTGCTGCATGCTAGTGGTGCTCTGCGGGGATGCTAACTGAACGCAATTGACGCTCCGTTATTCGCGACCGCCGTCATCATCACGATCACCCTCCAAATGGCACTGAAACCTCGGGAAAGCTCTCTTCTTACTTTCTAGTTAGGGGCGCCCGATTTGCCATCTCTTTACTGACTAAACTGCGCTATCCTAGTGTGTGTTTCTAATGAAATTTTGTATTATGAATTTCAGCTACACCGAACTGTTTTACAATTTTTTACCTGTACACTATAACCTGGTAAAAAAAAAAATTAGACAGTTTCGTGGCGACAGCCACTTTTGTTTACGCTTCTTGCACCCTTACCATGGTGCCAGGCACTGATGTATTCAAACTGTCCTTTTGATAGTGTTAGTGCATGGCTTAAAGGCTTCCAATAGCCTGTTCAGTTTTGCTGTGGACAAAGACTAGTTCACCAGCACGTGCATTCTCTTTTTCTATTTCTTGCAGGCTGAACAGCTGCGCTTTCCGCTGAAGCAAGCAGATATGCGAATGGAATGTGCCCAGAAGTTTGTACAACGTCTCAAGGTGGGTATTCCTAGCAGCATCAACTACTGTCAGTATATTGAGCGTGCAGTTTTTATTTTGGCCAAGTTTCAACTATTTTTGACTACTTGAGAAGTGTAGGATTATTTTCTCTTAGGTAAGCGCATAACTAATCATGGAAATACAGTCGAACCCGGATATATCGAACCCGCATATTTCGAATTATTGGCTATATCGAACACACAGATTACCCCCTTGAAAATACTATGTAAAAGTATAGGACAGTTGCGTTGTATATCGAATTCCATTTTCGCCGGACATTGGATATATCGAACGCCGCGCCGCGCCCCTGGAAGGTGCGCTTTCCCCAAAGACATTCCTGTCCGGTCCTCAGCCGCCTCAGCGGAGAACATTTCCGCAGTCAGCAGGCGCAGGGCCCTTTTTTTTTTTTTGTTCCCCGTTTTTGCGCCCCACCGGCGCGAGCTTTCCCGCTCCTCCTCTCCTCCTGTACCGCCGGCGTGTGCTCCGTCAAGGTCATTGGAGACCAGCGAAGAGAGAGCGCCGCATGGAGACGCGCGGCGACCACGCTTCTTGGGGAAAGAGAGAGAGAGAAAACGGTCGCTCGTGGGCACATCGTGGGTCTGGGGAAAAGAGAGAGCTCAGAAAAAAAAAAAAAAAACGAAGCCCAGAGCGCCGATTTTTCTCCCTGCTCTTTCTTTTTCCCTCTGTCGTTCCTTCGCAGCCGGGTTGACTGCCGCTCGCATAGGCTTCGCTCTTATCGCTCCATCTGCGCCTCGCGTGTTTTTTTTTTGTGTGTGTGTGCCTGTGTTTCAACGCGCGACGTGAAGCAGGTCCCAGTAGCCAACTGTTTTGGCAAGTGGCCGGAGATGAATGTCCGGAAGATTTAGATGACGATGAGTGCTTGGACGACGCGTTTCGCGACTTGTCCAATTTTCTCGGCGCCGTTCCGTCCGAAGTGACTGTTGAGGACTTTAACGCTGACAGCGAAGTTCAAGCGGTAGCTGGCGTTCAAGACGCCGACTCCAGCGATGACGAGGGCAACTCTGTTGTCGAAGAAACGCGTCCGTGCGCAGCCACTGAACTGGCGTCAGCGTTAGCCTGATTCGGCGCTGTTGCGGCGAAATGGAAGGCACTGTGTTCTCGCACCTGGACAGTCTCGAGAAGATCGAGGCCAATGTTTTGAACTTCGTTTCCCAGGGGAAAAAGCAGCCCAAAATTAGTGATTTTTTTTTTCCGCGAAATAAAGCGCTTTCACATTGCGCGCCCATACTATGTGATTCGCGGCTGTTCCAAACGGTAAGCCACAATTTGTTATGATCGGGAGTGCAGTTTTAGCCTATATCTGTATATCGAATTTTCGCTATATCGAACTATTTTCCGATCCCCTTCGAATTCGATATATCCGGGTTCGACTGTATCACCTTAATGAAACACTTGGGAGTTGCAGAGTTTTAGAAAATAAGGGATAAACCTAGGTTTAGCTTTCGGGCCAATAACATTATAGTTAACGCAGTGCCCTGGTTTTTAGGGCAAGAAAGTAAAGTTCCCCAGATTACATGGTGTCTCGAATTGAATTCAAATTGCGATCTGTTAGCTGTCTGTAACATGTTCGCTGCGGCGTCGATTTTCAGAGCCCTAATCCCAGTGCGGCTTGGCTCACCGGTGGGCCCCCTTTAATTTTCTTGGGCGCGTCGTGACAGCACACTCCTACAATGCATAGGAAGCCACGGTTAAGCCAACTTCCTGGAACCACCAATAAATGGCAGCAGTGACATGGCGTGTTTAGTTTTCACAGGCTTTTTGATAAATTAGGGATGACCGACGGATTCATCGCACGACTCAGTATTCGTTGCCGCAAAGCATGAACACATGATTTGACCCACTGGTGACCCACAACTCCGTGAACATGTAATAAATATGCATCGAAAGGACGTATATATACAGGAGTAAATCACATTCTTTTTGGAAAGTGCCCTGAGTTGGCATTGACGAGGCTTACAACTTTTCTCTCAAAAACACAATGTTGCTATGCTGCCAAATTACTTAGGTGCTGTTGGTAGCTTCTTGTGTATTGCAAAAGCGTGGCTTGTTGGTGCACGGTTCGTAAAAAAAAAAACTTATTACAGCATTTAGGTGCAGTTGTGCGAATATTTGAATATTGAACCAAATAATGGGGTACAGTCGACGACCGAAAATTTGGACGCCTGATTTTTCGGACTTTTTCGCGGCACCACGACATGGCCCATGGAGCCAGTGTATAAGACCGCCTGAAATTTCGGACGCACCGCAACTGACTGCTCGATTTTTCGGACCTCGTTCGTGCTCGCCGCCAATACCCAAGCCGCCATATAATGTGTAGTGGAATCTCATTAATTCAAACTGCAGGAGAGATCGAAAACTTCATCAAACAAAACGAAATTCAATCTTAAAGGGAGCCTCTTAACTTCCGATGCTGAAAATCTGCGCGAGTCGGCACATTGTGCCCGCGGGGTTTGGAATTCGTACTGTTCTTGAATGTCGTTCGCCACACGAACTTGAACGGTAGAATGAGTTCACGGAACTCACCTGTGCCTATTCTTTCGTCCCGAATACGGAAAGATGTAGCAGCGAAGCGCGTGGGAGGCGTACGGCCTCACGGCGACGGCGAGCACGGGAGGAAACGGTGGTGCATTTCAAGAGCAAGGTCAGCGTACCCGCAGCAAAACACACCTCAGTCCTGACTCTTCTTTCGTAAAACCATCAACAAATAGCGTTTTGATGACAGGCAAGACGTCTCTCATTATACGCAAGCCAGCGGAGCGTGCATATCGCCGGATACGATGCCGATTTTGGCTCTAGTCGCTAGGCCTAATGGCGAAGGCCAACGCCGACGGAGCACTTGCTTTGGCCTTTTGTAGGTTCTTATCATTTCGCCATCTTCATGTTCTTGTTCCGGGACCATTGTACTGCGGGCGCAGCGCAGTTCCCGCAGCAGCGTGTTTGCTTTCCCGTCTAGACTTTGTCCCAACCCATGCGTTCATCGGCGACATGCTGAGGGCAGCACAGCCAGGCCAAGCTCGTGAAAGTGGTTGCCGCCCGTCGTCCGTGCACATGTCGCGCGGCGAAATATAGTCATGAGGAGCTTTAGAATGTGTACAATACAACTGGTCGCTTCCTCCCGCATATTAGTAATAAGTTTGTGATTTTTTCGGTGAAATTTGAATTTTTGGACTGCCCGATTTTCTGTCGTTTTCGCGGTCCCTAAAGAGTCCGAAAAATTGGTTGTCAACTGTATTCAATTTTGGCCCCAAAGCAAGTAGCAGTATATTTAAAAGCCTCAAATATTTCTGAAGCATTTCTAAGTTCAAGAGTAGAGGAAAACTTGTGCCATTAATTAGGACAGAGAAAGAAATCAGCCATAAATACAACCTGTGATCGATTGTTCTGACTCTACGGGGCTTGCTCAAGCATTCGAAAGATCAACTTCAAAAGCTGCTGGAAGCAGTAGTCAACGGACTCTTGCATGCTTTGACGCTTTCGCATAGTCGTACCACTCGAGATGTCGATGTACATCATGCACACCGACGACAGCACAGTGGCTGCGTCCACATAATCGGCCTTCGACGGCTGCTCTGTTCAGCACATCCCTGGTGAATGCACTTGATCCAGTGATGACCAGCTGCAAAAGTGAACACGCCGCGGCATGAACTGCACAGTGCCCGTCACACGGCGCACCCAGAACAGAAAGACATAGGTTAAAAAAAGGATGACAATGTATAACTACCAGCATACTCGAGACAGTGCTCTGTCGGGGCAGCCTTTCATAGGTGCGACATTTAGATGTGAAAACCAAATTCAAAGCAGGTGATACACTAACGTTTACTCTCTTTGACGGCTCAAATTAGTCGAGGGGCGAAACAGCAGTTATTGTATGTATCGCAGCGAGAATGTCTGGACCGAAATTTTTTGTAAGTTCATGGTCTTTGCTTTGAAGAGCAGCTCAATTTTCGTGCCCACGGGACCTGTCTAGGGGTACACCTCCTGTGCGCTTTGCTTTTACCTTTCCATGCGTTTCGACAAAAGGACTTGGTTTAGAAGGGCTCCACTAAAATTTGCACTTCATGGATAGGTGCACGCCACGCCTTACCAGTACGATGCATCTGGCAAGGGAAGTTGGGCATGCGTGCATTTCTTCACGCACCTTCCTGGCTCATGCAGATGAGGCACCTGTGTCAAGTGCAACGCACTATTGTTTTATCAGTCTGCACAAGGACCCGTTTCCAAAACACTGTTAATACGTCGCCCGATTAGTGTGCACTGGTGTGCTGCTTCTGGAGCATGTGAGGGTGCTTTTGCTGGCAACTTTTGGCTTTTATGTAGGGAAGACATCTGGCAGTGGTATGAATGGGCAATCATGGATGCGCAGTGCAGTCGCTTCACCTTGTGCTATGTGAACGAGGTCTGGGAAATTGAGCATTCGGATGTGATGCATCCAAAATTTCGCCCCCAGTTATGCATACATTGACTCCATGGAATGTGGAACGTGGTGTTGCACTGAGTCGAGAAATTTAATCAGGTCTGAAATTTTGGCGACTGAGAGAATTGAGCGCTAACTTTTTATTTTAAATATGAGTGGTGATGCGAAGAATTGTGTGTTAAAGGTGCACTGAAGAGGAATCTGAACTTGTCTTTTTGCCGCGGGAACTCGATCTACACGTTCCGAACATTCTTAGAAACTGCGACTTATTGCCCTGTGTGGCCGATTTCTCCAATTAAATCGAATTAACGTCCGGCTCCCGCCTTTTTTTTTTAATTCTCCCTTGTACGGTGGGCAGAGTCGGCCAACGCGTGGAGCGCCTTTCACCCAGTCCCATGGCGGCTTGCCGCTCTGCCATCGGCGGAGTAATGCGTAGTAGTCCGTAGTAGCAAATAGTCTGCACGTATTTTTACTTCTTCGGGCTTATTTTGCGGCTATATTATCTGCGAATGAAACTATTTATTCATGGAAACCTAAAAAACAAAATAAAGCGAAAGCAAAGCCTCCACGGGACTGGGTGAAAGGCGCTCCACGCGTTGGTCGACTCCGTCCACCGTACGAGGGAGAATTTTAAAAAAAAGGCGGGAGCCGGACGTTAATTCAATATAATTGGGGAAATCGGCCACACAGGGCAATAAGTCACTGTTTCTAAGAATGTTCGGAACGTGTAGATTGAGTTCCCGCGGCAAAAAGACAAGTTCAGAATCCTCTTCAGTGCACCTTTAAGGGCTTGAGGCTACAATGTTTAGTGCACTTTGACTGACTTTTCATTGTCTGTTGCCGAATGCAAGTTTAAGAGCATTTGTTTTTATTTTCCTTTGAAATTTTTTTTCCATTGACTTATAGTCTGATATAACTGAAGAACACAACAGCAATGCCCCTTCCATTGCCATGCCATTGCAGATAATCTCCTTGCACTTGCCAGTCACCTGTGATGTCACACTAGCAGTTATAAAGGGACTAACTGTGATGTCATGACAGTCGGTTGACACCATTAGCTGGAGGGCCTCCTTTGAGGGGCTGTTACCACTGCGTGTTTGAGTTCTGTCCGACATCAGTGAAATCTGTAAACTTCATCATTTGGGGGATACACTGCTTAGCTTACTAAGCTGTAATGCACTGCCTCTTTTTCTATTGCACTCTGTTTTCAATTGCAAACAAATTCGCTATTCGCACATGCCTGCATTTCAGCTGGACCTAAGAGTGTTGCTCAAAGACTCCATGCTTTCTGTGTTGCTGATTCTGTTAAGAACTGTATTCACACCAGTAGTTTCGCTCTGTGTCTATTCTGCAAGTGTGGGGAGTCAAGCGAAATAGCTGTTCCTGAAGTCTTTGTGGGGGTTTTCTCTGCATGCTCTGTGTTTCAGCCAAGAACTGAACTTGAGCGAGAAATCAACAAGATCTTGAAGGTCAGTGAAAACGTTGCACGCCCAGGAGCCGAGCTGACTCCAGCCGAAGAAAAAGCCCTCAAGGCAATGAGCTTGGAAGAGGTGAGTGCTGATAAGAGCACCAGATCATTGTGTCAGCATTATGTTGAGCCAACAGCTCATGTGCAAGCTGTTCACTCAGTACAGCTGTTCTGGCCTTGACTCTTCTTTTTTGTCGTTCAGGCCAAAATGAAATCGTTTTGTCATGCCTGATAATTTGGACAAGTGAAACATATGCATGAGCTATTCTGCTTGTCTGGTGCCAGGACCGCTTTACCCACTGTATCTGGTTGCTGCTCTCTTTGTCAGGCCAAGGAGAGGCTGGCTGAACTGAAGAAGATGAGGGCTCTGCTCTCATACCAGGAGATGAAGGCTCGGAGGCAGGGAAAGATCAAGAGTAAGAAGTGAGTGTGGGGGAGCAAGTTCATCATTTCGCTCTGTCAGTTCCTTGCATTCATCATTGTGAGGTGCCTGCCTGAAACGCCTCTCTTTTCAGTTAAGTGGTAAGGATTATGATGAACTCGTAGCATCAGAGCAGAAAAAGAATCATTTTAAATTTCGTGCTGGCACATCATTCAAGTTACTAAATCTGGTCGCCGTACATTTGGTTCAGAGTCTGAAAGAGATATCTGTGGAGCTTTTGTCTGTTATGTGACAGTTTGTAATCTAGTTTGGGGCACTGTTTGTCAGGACTATGCACAGAAATAGGCCAACTTGGTTTAGACTAGTCTCTGTACAGCCCAGTGGTGACACTGTAAACCTGATCTTATATTCTGCTGGCTGAGCACAAAATAGCTTCTATCTCAGATCATACGATGCTGTGTATGATGAGCAGTGCAGTGTGCACATCATGGTAATTAAACAGTTACAAAGTTTATGTGGCTAGGAATTACCTTACTGAGGCGTGTTGTCACTGTTTTACAAAGTTTGGACCACTTAACTAGATAAAGCCGTTGGCTGTTGCCATATTAGAGCAAGACCAGGCGTAAATGCCAATGGAATTTTTGTACTGAGCTCTTTGTTACGTACAGGGGCGATGGAAAGAAATATGAACAGAGCGGAGCCTGGGCACTCCGCTGTTCGCGTTTCTTTTCATCACGCTTTTACTTTTGTGCTAGGAAAAAGATGCTAGAGTTGTCCCTGATGCACTCCAGGACGACTCTGTCTTTTTCTTACCGCCTAGGTAAAACCACGATCAAAAGAAATTGGGACAGTGCAGCGCATAGATGCCACATTGTTCGCGTTTCCATCGCGATAGTGCTTTAGATTATCAGCACTTGGCGTTCTCACAGGCTCTTTTTTGTACGTTCCTGATGAATTTACCTCACATTTTTGGGTATGTGTGAACCAAAACTGAATACTGTCTGCAACTGAACATGTAAACCTGGTTGTATGTTCCCAATGAATTTACCTCACATTTTTGGGTATGTGTGAACCAAAGCTGAATACTATCTGCAACTGAACATGTAAACCTGGGTAATAATGTGGTTGCGTAAGGTCCTTGTCACTGCTTATCGTCGTCCTTACATGCGTTTTGAAGCATTGTTGTCTTTTAAGTGCATTTCTTTCATTCCCAATAGAATTCATGTCTTATCTTTTATATTGCTGCTAGTGTTGTAACACGTACCCATACAGAATAACTTTGAGCAGTTGTGAGGTTGGATTTTCTCTCACCTGTGGTCCTTGGGTGAGTGTGTCTGTAGCCCTGCCTTGCTCATGAACTCTGCAGGTATCATCGGATACTGAAAAAGGAACGTTTGAAAAAACAGATGAAGGAATTTGAAGAGCTCAAGGAAAAGGACCCTGAACTTGCCATAGAGAAGCTGCGGGAACTTGACAAGCAGAGGATTCTGGTGAGCCTTCAAAACCATCCACTCGTCAGCATGCAGTCCTGTATAAACTCACACTGTTCATTACATCCCTGTAACATGGTCAGGAAAGCGTACAAGGGATTTGAGGTGACCCTGAGGTCAAGGTATTTGTTGCCCTCAGTTTTGCTCTGGCAAGTGACTAGTCGTTGCTCATGGCACTGAACACGAGCAGTGTGGTAACATGTTGAAATCAAAATTACAAGCTTAGAATAAGTGCACAGAAAAGTAGAGGTTCGGCAGTGCTTTAATAAGTAAAATGACACCAGTGTTGCGTTTCAAGCTGGTCTGTATTTAGTGCTGGCCATAAGAGAAATCCCATGGCTGATCTTTCATATACATTTTGCCTTTCTCTTGCAGGAAAGAGTGTCTCTGCGACACAAAAGCACAGGAAAGTGGGCAAAACAACAAATGCTGAGAACAAAGTACAACCAGGAGGTAAGTGGGCATCCCGTCTAATTCTTTGCATACAAGTTGTAATTCGTATTTTATTGTCCAGGCAAATATCTTGTATTTTTATGGACATAAACCTTCAGTGTGAAGCAGAAAAAATTTCAACTGTTCGTACTGTGCCATGTTCTGGTCCCTATATGGGTTTGCGCACCAGAAACTGCATTGATGCTTGCGTTCATTGCGTCAACTGTTAATTTCATGACTTATGAGCTTTCATCAAGGTAACTTGAAGGAACTGCAAACTTCAGTAGGGGGTCAGTTGAAACAAATAAGGTAGTTTGCAAGCATGTCCAGTAAGCATATTTACATGAAGCAGAGCTTTATTGTGTAGGAAAATAAGTATGTGCGTTACATACCTGTGGTGCCTTGGTGTCTTACTGTACACTTCTCCATGCTATTTGCAGTGATGATTTTGCAACAACATTGCACTTTGTAGTTTTGTTTATTGCTTTTCATAAATAACACCACAGGGAACACGATAAAACAAAACAGAGTAGAATCTCATGATATAGTCAAAATTTGATACGGATTTCAGTTTTTCTTCAAATTGCACTGCACTGGCAAAGAAAGTTGGTGTGTGTGTTTCTTTTACACAGCACATATCCCACTAAACAACTCTTCTTTTGCTTTTTCTGTTCTCATGTGAAGAGTCGAGAAGCCTTGCTGACACAGTTAGAACTGAGCCGGCAGCTGACGCAGAAGCCTCTGGTGGAGTCATCAGATGACGAAGAAGGTGTGGATATCAGTGCCGCTGAAGAAGCCGCAGCTAGGCACGCTGGTGAGCTGGAAGCCCGTTTCTTCAATGCGGCAAACCCTTGGCTGAAAAATCCGACTGGCACGAGGCCACGTGTCGGAGCAGGAAATGCTGATGTCAAGGATGGCAGCGCTGCATCTCTGAGCAATAATCTGGAAGATGAAAAAAAGGAAGACGTTGAAGCTGTGGTTGGTGGTAAATCTGTCAGTGAAGCTGAAATCCCTGACGTCAGTACAGCTGAAGGTGCTCCTGCTAACTGCCCTCAGAAAGAACAAATGGATTCAGCAGCTCCAACTGATGCCGGAAACAAAACTACAGACAGAACCAACTCTAGTGATGATGGGGTGAATGGCCAAAAAGAGGAGGCTGAGGCAGAAAAGCCTTTGGTGGAAAAGCAACCAGAACCTGGTTCTGTGGAAGCAGGTCCAAAAAGAAAGCTAGCTTCGAAACGGCAGAAGATTGGTGCCCGAACTACAAAGAAAGGGAAGTCGGCATCGAAAACACGAATGGCTGCAGACATTGACAAGTTATTTGATTCTCTTGATGAGCCTACTGCTAAAAAGAGGAAGGCAAAGAGCAGTGACCTGAAACTAAAAAGACAAGAAAAAGGAAGAAAGAAGTCTGTCTCTTTCAAGGAGACAGACCCCGGTGAGCGAAGGGAGAAAAAGTCAGTTTCTAATCCTGCTGTCACACCAGTCGATGATCTTGAAGATACTGAGAATGAGGTACGGTTGAGTGAGACACTGGGAAGGAGGCAAACTCTGAACGACTTAGAAGCTTTAAAACAGGTCCCCACTTCAGGACCAGCGCGTCAGAAGCTGAGGGCTCCTCAGTCAGACGAGCCGAGAGCAGAACCTGACAGAGTCGAAGTTGACCCTACGAAGTTCCTTGAGGTCAAGCAGCAAGTCTTGAAGTCCAAGGCACCAGACTTGAGCGGACCTGCCGACGAGGCTTTGGATGATGAGGATGCTGAAACAGAGCAAGTCGTCACCATTGCCGAAGCATTCGCAGATGATGACGTCATCAGTGCTTTCAGGTAAGTGAATGCATGACACATTTGACAACTTCACTATGGTATGCAACTAAGAGGCATGTGTTGAATCGATCACTGTCCCCAATGCTTTTGATTTCTCATGACACAGCATCCAGCGTGATGTCTCATTGTGGTAGGTTGTCTTTGCTTCCATAGTCATGCCTTCATGGATGTGTTGCAAGTCTGACATGCCCAGCTCATTCAAATCTGAAGCTTGCATTCTGCTTGAAAACTGATCCTGCAGCTCCATTGGAGAAAAGCTCATATTGGCGGGCTTCTCTCCAACCTCTATTAAGCACTCATTTATAAATGAATTGCTTGATTTAACTTACCGTGTTGGTTTTTTTTTATTAATTAGTTTAGTTGACTGGACACAGGCTGGTGAGCGGGCAGGCAGGCATGCACTGCAAGGGATACGCCATGATGAGGGGTCTCGAAATGGGTTCCTTGTTTGCCGTTGGGGGATGTAGTACCTGATATCCATTGTGGGGCGAGGGGCCTTTTCCAGATGCTTAGGGAGTTAAAGTCACAGGGTAAATCAGTACTGCTGCAGCTGCACGATTGTTAGACATTGCTTGTCAATTTGAGCAGGAGTGCTCTGTTTCAGTCTACCAAATTTTAATGACGGTTTGATGTGCGTTCAATTTAGATAGAATGGGATATTTAAAAAGCCTGTTAATCCTCTTTTTGAAGAAGTAGCAGATGTAGTGATGAAAGCATGAAGTGCTTGTAACTTGTCCATAAAAAATAATGAAACAGTAGCTATAATAAAACAGCTTAAACTAATTTCAGCTTCATCGATATAAGGCTTAATTGTGTTACTAGGCTAACCAGTTACCCATACTAGGCTAACCAGTTACCCATTTTGCTTGCCCTGAAGGCGATGCACTTATCTGTAGCCACACCTTTTTGCTCTCATTCTGTACTGGAAGCTGTAGTCATTTAATAGTCGGGGATAGTAGTAGTAGCAGTACAAGACCTTTATTCGGCCATAATTTACAGGCCGAGCATGTCGACCGCCTGGGCGACCAGAAGTCGCTGTTCTTCTTCCCCTTCAGCGCCAAGCCATTCGAGCCAGGTGGTGATGGATAGAGAAGGTGGGGGGTAGGAACCCAACTGCTGAGCAGCCGGGCAATAGAAGAGGCAATGGGCCAGGTCCGCATAGATACAGGGGCAGTTGGGACAGGAAGTGTCTGATCGGTAGCGATAGAGAAATAGGCGAGACGGGGTGATAACTGCATTCATTTGGATGTGCCGAAGAAGGCGAGCCTCCGGCACCGTGAGTGATGGATGAGGGGGAGGGTAAAGGCGTTTGTCTAGGCGGAGCTCGAGGTAGACCTCTTTTACGGTGCGGCGAAGGGTGAGTCGGGGATATTTGTAGCATTGGAACGGACTGTTGTGACCAATGCAGTGGAAACCAGGGACAAGACAGGAATAACAACATATTAGTACATCGTGGTGCTTGTCTTGTTGCAGCATTCTTGTGTATTTTCTGCAGGGAGGAGAAGGAAGCTCAGGTGAAGCAAGATGAGCCCCAGGGCGTTGACCTCTACCTGCCTGGCTGGGGAGCATGGGGTGGGGGTGGAATCAAGGCGGACAGGAGAAAGAGGCAAAGGTGAGGGTGTACTCACCCCAGGGTGTTTCTGCTAGTACTGCATTTTGTTGCTGCCATTTCGTTGTTGCTGAAGTACAGTCCGCATCACTCTTATGTAGAGCGCTCGAGCGGGACACTCATCCGCATAAAAACCAACACCTTGTCGCAGTTTCTGCTATTTAGAAGCTACACATACGCGCAAGTAGAGCCCCTTAGACTTGCAAGCAAGGTGATCGTGACCACTTTGCTTGGAGACCATGGGCTGTGTTCTAATTTCAGTTTTTATTGCATGCAGCACACTGCTCGAGCGGTCTACACAAGAGTGACGCGGACTGTACATTTCACAGCCAAGTTGCTTGCACCAGTTTTTGCTTGGTTTACTTGCCCACCATGTACACTCGATTCCCCATGCAGTGAAGTCTCATTTATTAGAACTGGTGGTTTGGTCCCATTTTCATGAAGTTTATAGTCGAACCTCGTTAATTAGAAAATTCGGGTTATTTGGACTGCTGGAGTCATCCTGGCCAACACCCATTCAAATCTAAGGCTTTGGACGCTGCAGGTGTAGTACTAGCTGATACGGATGGGCCTTGGAGAGAAGTCCCATCTCTGGAAAACAGTCTGACCGCATAGTTTCACTTTCACTTTTTTATCTTGCGCTAACCAGGGGTGGCGGCGGCTATCAGTCGCGCATCAGCCAGCCAGCTGAGCTATAAATGAGCTCTGCCAGCGAGTTTCTCTTGCTTCCGTCCACGTGGTTCTTTTAGTGTTCTAAAAGTGCACATTCACATACCGTTTACCGCTTGTGTGGTTTAGCCTTCTCACACATGACACTGCTTCTTGTAAGGGGGCTGCACCGCTTCCATGTCGCACTGCGTTGAATGCCACGAAGATCTTTATCATTGTGGAGAAGTTATGCTTCGAAACTCCCAACAGTGTGCACACACTAAAGCATTGACGGAACTATTAAAGGTAGTCATTGCTGGGCTGTTCTGATCTCAAAAGCAGGTGACAATTGCCTAGTTTCTCTGAATAAATTTACTGGGATGCGAACAGCTTTTGGCAGTCTTTCTCTGGCCATTTGATAACCTGTACTTTGTGATGATTCAAGCACCTTTTTTTTTTCTGTGTCTCTAGAAGTACAAATTAATGAGGTTTTACCATTACTGATGGCTCCTGTTAATTCACACTCCTCATAATTCGAACATATTTTTGGTCTACTTCAAGTTAATATTATTGGGAGTCAAACGGATGGTTCACCACCCTTTGCAGGCCAGTAGGGACACACAAGCTTACAGTATATACATGCTTCATAGGGAGGCATATCTGCTGCATTCATCAGGAAGTAGCAGCAATATACCTTGTTTTGTTGCTGAAGGTTGGGCTCCATTTTGAAAAAGATTGAACACAGAGGGTAACAAACAACTGCACATATGAGAGGCACTCATTCTGTGTGCTCTGTCCTCAGTTGCTTGTTATGCTTTATGACTGACTGCTTTCCCTAGGCCCATACTAGCTATCTCAACACCAAGTTGATTTATGGCTGATGCATTAGTGCTTTTCCATTAGTCAGCTGTTGAGAAATTACTTCTGTGCTCTGCAGTCTGTATCTCTCTTGCACGGCTTCTAAAATCAGTCTTGAGGGTGACCAGGACGGTTCTTTTCGCAGACTAGCACTTTTTTAATGCCGATTAGAATACTTGGACTTGGCTAAGTAAAACTGTATAAAGGTGCACAATCTCTTCTAAGCATTACAGTTGAAAAGATTGCCCATGTTTTGAGCTGTATTAGGGTAATCGAGTTTCCTGAACAGCCAGGAGTTTGAGTTGAGGTTAGAAGCAAGGCAGTTTTGTGTAGCTGCACGGAATGAATTTGGAAGCATATAGTAAAACTCAGCAGCTGTAATTTTTAGTTTTTTTTTTACCCACCCGTTCGCACATTCAAAGATATGTTATTTTATTATAGGTACTATTCTAAGGGTAAATGCACGGTGTGTACCAGTGCTGCTAGACATATTATGGCAATAAAATCAGAGAATTTGTTACTCCATACCTACGTAGGGACAGTTCAAGCAGGGTATGTGAAACTCATGCATAGCATATGCAGCTAAATTTTCTTCTTCCTCCTGTTGGTGGCTAGATTCTTTGTGAAGCCTCCACCGGGACCTCCGAGGAAGGATCAGGCGCTTGGAAATGTGATCATGAGCGAGGCAAAGGAAGAGAAGTTAGAGGCTCATCAGGTAAGTCTCCTTCTAACTCCTTTTTTTTCTTTCTTGTGTGTGTGTGTATGTTCCTTTGAAGTGTACAGGTGCTGAAATAGTGCTTGTGCTTTCATGGTATCACTTTTTATTGACCTTTCACATTTCCTGGCATGGTCATAACTGCAGCGGCCAGTTTGCCCACCATACGATGTGCCCCACGAGTGTTGGATGTTGTAGCCCACACTTGTCGCACATTTTTACAAATGGTGGTGACCGTACCACCGAACATGAAAGGACATTAAAACGTGCAGTGAATACACATTTACTTCCTGTTGCCACTCATTTAAGTGTGAGCCTGAACTTGAGACAGTCAAAAGTCTATGGGTTAGTTGGATCCAATGCTTGTCCTGTGTGTGTTCTGTGGTCATCTTTAGTGCTGCCATAGTATTTCTTTGCTTCAAAACAATGTTACCAGTATTTGTCACTTAGGTAGAGACGTTGCTGGCTTAGGGGAGGCAGCCTAGTGGGCATTGTGGGGTGCGTTTGCATGTCCTATTGTAGTATAGTAGCAGTAATGTGTCTTCTGTAGTTTGGGGGAGGGTTGGAGGATAGAGAAAGGGAGGGGGGTGAGAAGCACTGTAACTGTCCCTTGCAAGGTCATCGCAAGGGCACTGTGCAGGGTAAGCGGAATGATAGTATTGGCTAACAAGTGACAGGCCCAGATGTTGGAGGAGGGAAGACAGGCAGAAGAACAACATCAAAATAAAAAGTGATGTCTGAGCCATATGCAAGGTTGTCTTGGTTTTAGGCAGTGTTGACCAGAGGCACTGGCAAACAGCAGGATGCACAAATGACATGCCATAAGAGCTTACATGGGAAGTTTTAGCGCATCTCCAAAGGAAACTTATTACCACCTTTTTAGGTGAATTGAGAGCTGTGTCTTGCGTTAGCACAGTCTGTTTATGAGCTGCTACCTTTCACTGAGCTTTGTAGCAATGTGGCTGGCCAATGTAATGCTTTGCAGTGTTTTCATAGGTGATGTGTTTGTTTTGCTTCACCTTAAATGCTGCTGTAATGCTTGCAAAACTAATTAGTGACTTCACAGTGCAGTCATGGGCTGCTCACAGGTAGAAAGAAGGACTTGTTTTGAGGTCAGAGTGCGGCCCGGCTGTCTTCGGTGCATGAGCAGGCTTGGGCTTATGACGATGCTTTGGCACCTCTTGCTCTCTGCAGGTCGACATGTTGCCCCTCTCGATCAGCAAGGTGAAGCTATTCGAGTCTACAATCAGCCACCCTGTGGGCAGCACGTGGAACCCCGAGACCTCCTTCCGGGAGCTCACTGCTCCAAAGGTGGTCGCCAAGCTGGGCCAGGTCATCGACCCCATGGACACCGATGCACTGCTGCTCAAGAACAAGTCCGAAGCAGTTGACAAACTCCTGGAGCGACAGAAGGCAGAGGAGAAACGCCAGCAGCAGCCACCGCGACGAGGGAGAAGGAAAAAGTGACCGAGGTGCGATTACCCGTGAGAGTCTGTGATGTCCAAAATTTGAGTGATGTGTTAGTAAATTTACCAGGAAAACTAAAAATTGTTTCCAAAAACTTTAAGGGTTGTTTAAAAATTATCATCTCAGTGATGTGGTTAAACCAGCTGCCGGCAATTAAAAGCTCAGCATGCTTGTTGGCCCCCAGGGCTCTTTAGTGTGTGCCGCAGGCAAGTGCAAGTACACAAGCCCTCATCAGGCTAGATGTATGACATTGCATATAAAGTGGATAGCTCTCTCATTGTGGCTGGTGGCACTGTCATCGTTCTAACATCCTTGCGTGTTTTATGAAAAGCCTGAACATTTAAAAAAGACACTTATGTCTTGTTTTGTGCACGGAATGTGTGGCCATGTGTTGAAGCATAAAGCGTTACATTGAGGGAAGAAGGCTCATGGACTAATTCATTCTTGCCTGTGGAAATATTTATTTTGATGAAGTCATGCAAGTCTAGTATTGATACCATCTGATTGAGTATGCAAGTCTTCTCATACTTGCGTGCGTTTCAGCTGATTGGCTTGCATAACTTCGCCAAAATAAATTCATTTCGGCGTGCCTACATTCCATAAATGTCTTCAGTCGAGTGTACATGTAAATTTTCATCACTTAATGTACTAGTTGAAATGCACTGCTCTGTTTGTCTAGTCTGTTCCATTCTTGTTGTTTGCACTGATTTGTTACTCTGCACAAAGAGAGGTCAGTCAAGAGCTTATTCAAGTGCATATTCATCTGTATCATGCAGTGGAGAATGAATTGTTTTTAACATGGAAATAACCTGCTTGTCCTAACCAAAGCAAGGCGTTTGAATATGTGGCCGAGTGTATTACGTACACCCTCCCAATTTTTTAACAACTTCACGTGAGCATCGACTGCCCAGCACTGCTGCACCGGAAGAAGGAAAGGAGAAAGCCTGCGAGGTCAAGGGCATGCCCACAATTACTGCTGCTGTAGTAAACGTCGCCTGTTAGGCTGTTCTGATTAGTACGAAGCAACCCTTTCCCATCATCGGCTGTTAGGCGTCGGAGCCCCGAGAAACTGCGACCAGTTGTTTTTATCCGCTGTGTATAGTGTGGGTGATACTGAAGTGAGCACACATTTTGCGATAAACAGCCTAGCATGCCAAGAAACCATTTGCAAACATTACTTATGAAAAACTGATTGAAGTGGACCCTTGGTATGGGTGCATGAACTTCGTTAAAACAAACGCTTTCAAGACGCTACTTGCAAATGCAACCAGGGCCTATTATCTTGCTTGGAACATTATGCATTTGCCCCAGTCCAGAGTTGCGAACATGCAGCGGATGGAACAAGAGCTATAAAACTTGCTTCGCACAAAGCTGAACAGCCAAGCAGACGACACTAGCTCCAGCAGCATTAGTGGTGTGCATGCTTGTTCCCTCTCTCAATTTCCACTTTGTTTCGCTTCAGCGGCACTGCACTGGGCAGTACACACTCACATGAAGTTGTTAGAAAATTGGCAGGGTGTACATATACTTCATTTTTACAAATACAGTGATAGTTCATTAAAGAGGTGGAGACACCAAATTTGTGGTTCGCGCGTTCTTAGTTTCAAACGTTTCTTATGGCTCCAGGAAGCATGATACACACTCAAAGATTCATATATTCACAGTGAATAATTTATTATAGCATTTTTAGGTGAACGATTTTCGGTTTCGGTTTCGGAACGCCGAGTTGTACAGTGACGTCACAGAGGGGGAAGATCAACTGCTTCGCTTGGTCACGTGGGCCCACAAAAGTTGTGACGCACTTACTGCTCCACCGTCTGCTTTCCCACACACGTGCTGACCAGCGCATGAAAACAAACAACTGCACGTCTAGTCCCAGCAGCTCGGATTCTGACAGATCTGATTCCAATGAGTGAGGACATCGACTTTTTTTTTTGTTCGCACGCTAATATCGCCTTCGTGGGTTCGCGTGAGGATGCGAAACACTTTGCAAAATGCCAGTAAGCATCGCAGCGCCGCTCTACCCAAGCTGCGCCCACAACCGGTGTCACACTTCGCTGCCGTGCATCAGTACCTGAGCGTTGCTTGGGATGGTGTACAAATATCACAAGAAAAGACAAGATCGCCTTGTTATCAGAACTGCCAGCTATACTCGAGCAGTGACAAAGCATGTCTGCTTATGTTGGGAGCTTTCGGCAACGGCACCGCTCGCGGGCGCTCCGGGCGACGAGCTCTGCTGCTGCCTGGCTGCCGTGGTCGTCGCTAGGCCTATAGCCTGTTTAGCAAGCGGCCGGCGCTTCGGAAGTCGCCTGCGCTATAATAAAAGGCCTACTTTCACAAATAGCTGTAGTGTTAACAGAATAATCTCACAATAAAATAATAGTATGGTCAATCTCCTCGACGCCTTCGGCAGCGGAGCTAGCGGGCGCCAGGCGAGCCGGACCCCAACGTCGCGCCAGCGGCAGCTGCTAGGCGCGGTTGTGAGAAATTTGCTCATGTCACAGTTGTTACCTCTACTAGCAGCTCAGTATTGGTTAGCGATCCTCAAAAATGACACTTTTTTCACATTTCTTGTCCCATGTTTTATTATTTACGTCAAGAACACTCTTTAGCTCGCTTTTATGACGTCGGCAGACGGTATCCAGGCTGACCTACCGGCCGGCAGACTCGGCGTACTTCACGTCCGCACAAGAAAATACAAAACAGCCATGCTACCAGAAAGGATGCTTTCTAGATTCGAGATACGACAGCGTGACTGTGCTAAAAGTGGATCTTTCGGCAGCGACACTGCCTGCGGCAACGCCGGCCGGCGACCTGCGCGCTGGTCCCAGACTGCCCTAGTCGTCGCTAGGCCTAGCTGCTTTCGCATATCGACTCCGCAGCTGAGGGCGCTTCGGGACTGGCCAGCGCTCAGAAACGTGCTCCGCTCGGCACCCCTTTTCTGTGAACTCGTCCCATAATAAAAGATATGTTCGATTTCCACGACGTCTTCAGCAACAGAGCTAGCAGACGGCAGGCGAACCGCACCAGGTAGCAGCAGCACAAAACCGGCTGATGAAATTTGCTTGCATCGCAGTCATCACTTCTACCAGGAACTCGGTATTTGCCAACGATCGTCAGAAACGATGCATTTTTGATGTTCATATATCCCAGGGTTTGCTATGAACGTGAACAAACAATACTATCGCGTTCTTCAGATGCCGGCGTTCGGCACGAAGACTGGAGCAGACCGCCCGGCTCCAAGGAGTGCGCCCTATGTCATCATGACGCTGCCGCTTCCCGTCGTTGTTGCCGCGAGCGGCCCGCCGTTGACATCTAGCAGGCCGGACGCAGGCAACGAGCTGCAATCGGACGTTGCGATGCTGTTCGCAACGGCGCGCCGCAAACCGAGCGAGTGGCGGTTAGCAGCAAACGCGGCTCGCTGCATGGTGCGTCGACTGCACTCACGCGGCTGTGCCCCGCTCATCGTACGTCACTGTATTTTGGTATGACGTCACTAAAACTTTAATTTTTCTACACCCCTTGTGACGTCATGGTTGATGGCGCTAGCGATGGGTCTAGATCGTGAGAGTGAGCATTTAGGTAATCTTTGGAACCGAATTAAAATATCTTTTAAACGTTTGTTGCGTCCAACACCTGGCTGTGAGTGCCCTTGCGTACATAGGAATCCCATAGCAGGCTTTTTATAGCTTCAAAATTTGGTGTCTCCACCCCTTTAATTCGAACTCTAGCGCAGCGGCCTATGGAAAGGAAAAATGTAAAAGACAGGAAAAAGGCATTGTGGGTCAGACGTGGGCTAATGACATCCTAGTCGAAATCAAGAGTAAGAAAAGAGCATTTAATGCCAATGCAAGATAACTGCTGGTCCTTAAGGGTAACGGAGCGGATTCCAAGAGAAGGCAAGCGTAGCAGGGGGCGGCAGAAAGTCAGGTGGGCGGATGAGATCAATGAGTTTGCGGGGATAGGTTGACCACAGCTGACACAGGGCAAGGTGAATTGGAGAGATATGGGAGAGGCCTTTGTCCTGCAGTGGGCCTAGTCAGGCTGATGATGATCGATGTAAAACAAAGCCTGTTAGTTTGACCTTGAATCGACTGCACCACTGATCATTCAAACTACGTGGGCTGCGCCTGGACAGCCTGGGCAAGTTGCGTACTGATCGGCGAGCAGAGCAACACATAGCGAGGCTGTACCACCTCTTCAAGGATGGATGCTAGATACGTGACCTCCGAGATTTGTACCAGACTGCTGCAAAGCACTGATCTTGAAGGCTTCAGTAGCTTGCTATGTAAGCTTTTGTAGTTGAGTGATAGATGATGCGACCAGCAGCGATATACAGAAAATAAGGTGCACCACAGTGTCTCCGGCAGTCCGAATTTGAAACAACGCGTTCATGCGCAAAATGAATGAATTGGAGTTTTCACTGGTGTTTGCTGTGGGTCTTTTCCTTGCAATTGATTGCAGCCATAGCCATCAACTTACACGGTGTGCCATGGTGTAGTGATCTAGAAATATCGTCCGTCTGCGGTAATTATCCCTCCAAACGTTTCAAGGGAAGACTGAAACCATGCATGAAGTCGATGCTGGTGTGTTATCGAAACAGGATATCGGCAAAAAGCACGCTCATTGGTTTGGCGGTTCACGACTGGGGATCAGAGGGCTGGTAAATTGCACAATGTGTACATGCAGCCTTCCTGGTGACTTTCGTTTTTTAACCTAAATGGTGACTCCATTGTTTTGGTCGAGAAGTGGCAAAGCGGCAGTCGCGGGACATTCCAGCCTTGCCTGCACGCTCACAGGTGGTCGCACGCCATTCGCAACTCCAGTACGGCCCGCTGCTGCTCAATTTCGGACACACCGAGTGCCAAAAAAAATAAATAAATAAAACAGAAGTTGATGACAAAATATGTTAGAACAATACAATAGGGTAATCTCACTACCCGACTGCCTCCTATCGCAGTATACCGTATATTCTGTTCACCTTTGTTAGTTCAAATTTGGATGAATTTGAACTGTGCCGGCACCCTGATGGAGTTCGAATTAACAAGCTTTTACTAGCTCGCACACATTGAAAGGCAAGCCACAGAATGCATTTCTCTCTAGCTCCTCAGTTCAACCGTCTTTCTCTTCTACATTCATAAGAACCTAACAGTTTTTATGTTACTGTTGTTCTTTTTTGCAGGAATGAAAATGCCTTCAAGCCTTCAGAAAAAATGCCTCCAGTGAGCGTGTATAAATGTATATAGTAAAATAAATACACTGGCCTATACAAACTAAGAAGATGGTGCTTTACGCACAGTCAGATTCTGCTGACATCCTTCATGTATGCCAAACAATTCTGTACGTTGTCTAAAGCTTATTTTGAAATTCATTGTTAACATACTTGCTATCTTAAATTGATCATGAGCTCCAAGATGATGTTCTGCAAAAGGGGAAGAATGTGCCATAGCCCTGGCAATCCAAACAAGGCCTCCAGATTATTCCGTCATTATCACTGACTCGCAGTCAGCCTGTCGTAGCTACGCACAGGCGCATTTCTATCTCCCCTATCACACAAAATATCTTACATCGCACCTGTCGCATTCCAAAGACCCACCTCATCTGGACACCTGGGCATGTGTCCTTCCATCAAGAGGAGGCAGCCTTTTGGCACCAAGTCCAGACTAACACTTTCCCCATCCTGCTTTTAGGCACACTTTTTAATTCGCACATTACCCTGAAATAGGCCCTTTTTGTGGTGCGCATCCCACTCTCTTCCATTCCACATGGGAGTGCCCGACTCCTCCCTCAGCACCACCCAGAACCACCTTCCCAGTGCAAGACGCCGTCTAGCAGGGCCCTGTACGACCAGTGGTACTCTATCACCTGCGCCATCCTGTTAAGTACTGCAAGTGAGGCCCTGAACTCTGGGCATCATATCCGGGGAGGCTTCCCACCTCAGTTTATGTTTTTCTCTATTCTGCAATATTATTATATTCACAAATTAACCTGCAAATAAATAGTCTAGCCCGGTTGTAGCAAAGCCACTTACAGCAAAATAGCGGTTATAACGAAGGGATTTTAATTTCCCGTCCCCAATTCAGCATTTCTATCGTAATTTTGGTCCTGTCTTAACGAAGTCAATAAAAGCGCGTCTGCGGATATAGCGAACAGATTTCGTGCCAACCCAAAAATAATCTCTCTTTCGAAACGTTGTTATGCCTTCAAGGCAAATTTTTGGGCGAAAATGACGGCAGAACTCGGCTGACGGCAACATTCGCAGCGGAGTCTGTTCTCCAGCGAAATCAAAGGTGACTTCACTGCATTGCTTGGCTCGACGCCCCAGCCACCCCAGCGGCACGCCATCCCGCACGGCAGAAAAAAAAAAAGAGAAAAAGGCAGGTTGGTGGCATCACGGAGAGTGACCATCTGGGCTAATCACGGTTCTTGGATTTCTCTGCACTGAGTTCTTGGCGCTCGAAGCAGGGATCGGAGAGCTGTGCGTGTTGGAAGCGCTCCTTTGCGCCGCTTTCATGGTCGTTGTATGCACTTAGAGTTACTCGCCTTCCTGCCTCGTTCCGCTGCTTTCTTATTCCGTGACCACTAACTTGTCTGGTTAAGGCAACGGGCCGGCCTACTGACTACGTCGAGTTTTGTGAGCCCCGGCACCTCTACGGGGCAGAGAAAGGTGTTGTCTTTGCAGACGAAGCGCGCTATTCTGGACGAAGTGCGCCGAAACATGAGCGATATCGCACAGAAGTATGAAATCGCGCACTCCACACTTTCAGCAATAACCAAGAACGGTAGGTAGCAAGATCGACGCCGTTCTCGACGATGATGTTGGCAGCGGAGACCGAAAGAGGATCCGGTGCGCTACTTACGGTGACATATAGAAGCCGTGCTTTACAAGTGGTTCCTGGATATGCGATCGAAGAGCATTCCGCTCAGTGGACCAATCTTGCTGGCGAAGGCCAAGGACTTGAGATTCGCTCTCGATCACGAAGACTTCCAGCCAGGAATTGGGTGGCTCCAGCGTTTCAAGGAGAGGCACGGCATCACATGTAAAAACATTGTCAGGGTTCGCTCCAGCAGTGGATGGCCTAGCATGCACCGCGATCGGATTCTTGCATATTCCGACAAGGATATCTACAACGCAGATGAAGCCGGTCTGTTTTTCCAACTGCTACCAGGGCTTGCGGCGAAGACAGACAAATGCGTGGGCTAAAAGGACAGAAAAAACCGGATCACTATGCTGATCTGCGCACACATCGATGTTTCGGACAAGAGAGTCTTGTTGGTTGTTATTGGCAAATCCAAGTAACAGCGCGGCTTCGCCAAGATGCTGTCTATATATAGACAGCGTCTTAGCGAAGCCGCGCGGTTTGTGACGTACGTAAGCAATAAGAAGGCATGGATGACGCGAGACATTTTTGGCAAGTGGCTCGCCGACTTCGACAAAGAGAGGTTCCGAAGGAAGCGCAAGGTGCTGATGCTGCTTGATAATTCCAGTGCGCACCACGTCAACGCGGACTTGAGCGGTGTCGAGGTTTTGTTCCTTCCCCCATATACTACCGCCAAGGTGCAGCCCATAGATCAGGGGGCCATTGCCAACTTCAAGGTCCACTACCGGCGCCGAGTAATCGAGCGCCTCCTCATCGATGCCCGCACTACCGACAACGTGGCCAACATGAAAGCCCCTTTGGGGAATGCGATTTTGTTCTCAAGCGGAGCCTGGAGGTACTTGAAGAATTTGACCATCATCCACTGCTTCGAGAAAGCCGGCTTCTCCCGAATTATAGCAGTACGGGTGCGGCGCCTGTCGGGGTAGAGGCTGCCGCGGTTGACATAGCTGCAACAGCTGAAGGTGCCGCCTCCTTGGAGCAGCTCTGGGAGTTCGCTAGCGGGTTGGACCTTGTGCCTTCGGGTCTGAACCACATGAACTTCGTTTTCGCCGACGACGACCTTGACGCCACCGAGGACGACGACTGACGAAGCTGCCGGGAGCGTCATGAACGGGACCACGGCGGTTGACCAACGTTACTAGACTAGCCATTAGCGTTGCCTCAACCGTCCAAAGCGGAGAATGTCAGTTATGCGCACATACAGACAGAAAAACTTTATTTGCTGCAAGGAGTTTTAGACCACGCTGGGTCTCTGAGCCACTGCGCGGTCCTGCACTGCACTAGATTGGTCATGTCGGGACATGACGTCGGCAGCCAGACACACGCGGAGGAGATTGCCATTGCTATGGCTCTCATTAATCCAAAGTCGGAACACATCATCACCTACTCGCGAGGGGCCTGTCGGAACTAGGAGCTGGGCTGGGCTACCCCGCTTGCCTGGCGCTTACTGCAATATAGCTGCCGATGCGAAGATCCAACTCCACGCACCTGATTTGGGCCCCCGGTCACCAGGGACTCCACCCAATCAGACAATCTGGCCCTTACATTCAAACACATCACCGATTACTACAAGGAGGAGCACCGGCGCTACCCGGCCTTTTGTAAGGGACTGGATCGCTCTGACGAGCGCCTCTTCAAAATTCTCACTAACACTGTACTGTGCCCGGCGGCGCTTAAACATTTCAATACATCCTTTGATGGCGCGTGCCAGTTCTGTGGGGAGGTGGCTGACACCTTCCACATGGTTTGGGCGTGTCAATCAAACCCAAGACCAGAAGGTCTTGGTTCAACAGACGCGGGCGGCGTTGCTTGCCAATGGGGCCCCGGAATAGGGGCTTCACCTAGTATTGTGAGGGCAAAGGGCCAATAGGGTTCTACCCCAATCTCCTTTCTGTAAAAATTTAATCGATCATAAATGTTTTTCGCCACCACCACCACCGAATCACCGCAGCAAGCTGCGATGTCGGGTCTGCAGACGTGAGCAGGGCCTCCCAGCTCGAGGTTGCGTGCTGTACCTGCGGGGGAGGATCAGCAGGGCAGCCGAAAAGGATGTCGGAGAGAGTGGCGTGAGGGTCACCGCATAGGAAGCATGCAGGGGACGTGCCACAATAGTGGGATAACAGCTCAGAGGACGACAGAGAGCGGGTCTGGAGGCGTCTTAAGAGTGTCTGTTGGGAGTGCATAAGAAAGGGGGGAGGAGGGGGGTAATTCCGACGGCCCAAAGGGGTATTTGCGTAAGCTCTGCAAAGGTGTGCGCCCGCTCCCCCGAGAATCGCGACTGTCCTGAGCCCAGAAAATCAAACCTCGGGCCAATTTATCGGCAGCCTCGTTTCCTGGGGTTCCCAGAGTGAGCCGGCACCCACTGGAGCTCTTCCCTGCATGGTAAATTTTGGGTAGGGATGTGCAACAAATGCCAGGCAGGAGTGTGAATCCTGCCTCTGGCAAAGCTGTACAGAGCAGTTTTGATGTCGCTAAAGATGTATATGTCCGAACATAGAAGGGCTAGGGCTATGACGGCCTCATCTGCCTCCTCGGGCGTAGAGCCCGAGGGAAGACGTTAGGGGGCGGGGTAGGGTTGGATTGCAGCCAACTGCTACCGCTTCATGCGCTGTACATGCGGCGTCTATCCAAATGACATCGTGATCTTGCCCGTAATACTTATGAAGGGCATTAGCGCGAGCTACGCGGCGAGGGATATGATACTGGAGATGGACGTTTCGAGAAAGGGGTTTCACAACTATAGAGGGGTACGGGTGTGTCGAGGGATGGCTATAGGCACCCTGCACCCGCCAGGCACCGCCACCGTCGAGGCTGCGTTCAGCTCCCCCGCGCGGCCTGTTCCTCGTCCCTGTCAGGAAGGCTCGCCCCGCGACTGCGAAGGGATGGCGTCTGCTAGCGGCTGCCGCTGTTCGTGGAGGCGGGATTCCGACCTATTCATTCATGAGGCTGAAAAATTCTTTCGAAGAGCGAACGTCAGGAAAGGAACGAAGCTTTTTGAAGCAGGCCATGTACACAATGTGAAACAGGTGGTGTCGTGCGACGGGAGCGTATCTAGCTCCCCGGTGCATTGCGCTGACAAGCATCACTGCGCCACTGAAAACGATCAGATCAACGCTAAGAAATATTTCTATCTAATACCTTTCACCTATCATGTAGCTATCTTCCCGTAGACAGCGTGTAGCCGCCAGCTGCAGTTGCAAGGCAGGCAAATGTAAACACGCTGCTGCCGTTGCCGTGCTTTTGGAGCGGTGTAAAATGCTCTGCAAAACGAGCCACCTGCAAGCCTGGGGTGTTCCTGCATTTAGAAAGGCTTACCCTGAACTTTCAAAGACGACCAGGCGGCATAGCATTAAAGGTAGTTAGAAAACTCCAGTTTCTGAGCGAACGGCACAAACCTGACTTCATAACATTCTCGTTTGCCGCACCTCCGGTGTTCGATGTGGAATACCCTGTCCAAAATACGCCTTGAAATGATGTACCAATTGCGTAATCTGCCACTCATATTTTCTCTTTTTTCAGCAACTGCCAGGCCATTATCGCTACAACACGTGCGTCAGTATTTTGGTTATATGAAATGTCCAATGAACGATCTTTTGCAAGCAGAAGAGAATGCAAGCTGCGGCGAAGCACCTGCGCGCACTGAAACTCCTGCGGGGAACAAAGCTTTTTTACTGGGATTCTGCAAAAAAGGGGTATCCTGGCTATATCATGCAGGATTCTTGCAGAAAGTTTGTGCTCAAAAGGCAGAATTTCATTGCAAGGTTTGTTTGATTTCTACGAATTTAGTACAAGTGCCCTGATTCTTCGACATTAGGATTTATGATTATTGTACAAAATTATCACCCAGTCGTTCAAACGTGGAGGCAAAGATTTATCTGGAGCATGTTGCCGTTGCCACTGAAAACGTGCCTTTACTGTCGAAAAAGACGCTGGACGACAAGGCGCAGTGGAAGTGAGCAAGGATTCCGCGCATAGCTGAAACTAATGTAAACGATTCTTTGCAGCGCACAATTTGGGCTTCTTCCTAACGTGTGACTGCGGGCGAGTTTCGGCGTGGCTTTTTGAGCCCACATATTGTTTACAGCCATGCATGAGTCAAGTAAGCTTCTGCAAGGGTTTGACCACTGCTAAACCAGAAACCGCGCGTGCGTGTTGCCCGTCGCGAAGGGCGGGCACTCTCCCAATGTCGCGTCGGAAATCCTCAAAACCTTGTCCCAGGCGAATTTATATACGCATTATTGCATCCTGTAACACAGCAGTGTGTCCTGCTGTTGTTATGTGCCATTTTTTGCTCGGTAAGGACGCCCAAAACTGCTTCGGGACGGCGCGCGCAGCCAGCGGCGCGCGCGTCGCGCTGGAGTTAGATGCGCAGGGTGCCTATAAGGCTTGTCTGGTTGATGCGATGGGAGGAGAGTATATGGCGGCCAGTGGCGCTCGCGGCAAGTCTATTGTACTGTGTCTGAAGGTGCGCGTCAACTAGTTCCTGAAGGTTGTTACGCATGCCTAGGGCAAGGAGTTTGGCTGTGCAAGTGCTACGAGGTAAGTTTAGGGCTGCCTTAGCCGCGAGGCGGATCATGGTGTTCACGCGTTCGGTTTCCGTACGGTTCAGTTTGTGATATGGGGTAGCGTATAGAATCCGGCTAAGCGTAAATGCGTGCACTACTTTCATGTCGTCCGCTTCGTCTAAACCCTTAAGGGAGGATACGCGGCGTAGAAGGTGCAACACGGATTGCGTGGAGGACTTGAGTGTTTTAAGGGCATGCTCATTTCGTCCAGAATCCTGCAGGTGGAGGCCAAGGATGCGGAGGGTGGGTGTGACAGGGATAGGGTATCCCTGTAAAGCGATTTAGGGCGGGTAAGCGCCAGATTTTGGTCTAATTAGGAAGAGCGCGGATTTAGAGGGGGAACATTCGAGCCCGATGGATGACGCGTGAGCGGAGATGGTGTCTGTTGCTTAGTGAAGAGTTTCTTCAATTTCCCTGTCAGAGCCATTAGTGGTCCATGTGGTAATATCATAAGCGTATAGGGTATGCCTTAGGTGCGTGATTAGATCCAGTTTGGGAGCTAGGGGGATGAGAGCAATGTTAAAGAAAAGGGGAGTTATGCGCACACCGGATTACAGCAACTTCGGCAAGTCACCGTTTAATTTCCACGTTTGCTCCGGAATCACAGCTGCCGTTGCACTTCCGTCGGCGAAAAATGGCCGTCCCGTATACTGCCGCAGCTCCATACGGCCTTGATGCCCAAGGTTGACCGGACGACACATCAACAGAGAGGACACCCCCCTTGGCGCTGATGCGGAACTCCTTAACTTGCTCAGGAACTAGCTGTTAAAGGTGCACTGAAGAGGAATCTAAACTCGTCTTTTTACCGCGGGAACTCATCTACACGGTCCGAGCATTCTTAGAAACTTCGAATTATTGCCCTGTGCGGCCGATTTCCCTAACTCAAATCAGATTAACGTCCAGCTCCCACCTTTCTTTTAAATTCCCCGCAGACAGTGGGAGGAGTTGACCAACGCATGGAGGGCCTTTCAGGCAGCAGCATGGCGGCTTTGCTTTCGCTTTTATTTTGCTTTTTGGGTTTCCGTGAATAAATAGAACTAGTCAGAGACTACATAGCTGCAAATTAGGCCCACGGAAATAAAAATACGCGTGGACTATTTGCTTTCGCCGATCACTATGTATCACTCCGCTGATGGCAGAGCGGCAAGCCGCCACGGGACTGGTTGAAAGGTTGGTCGACTCCTGCCAACGTCTGCGGGGGATTAAAAAAAAAAGGAAGGCCGGGACGTTTAATCGGATCCAAATTAGGGAAATCGGCCGCACAGGGAAAATTCGAAGTTTCGAAGAACGCTCAGATCGTGTAGATCGAGTTCCGGCGGGAAAAATACGAGTTCAGATTCCTCTTCAGTGCACCTTTAAGGAGAGAGTTTGTTGAAGGAATTCAAGTATTCTGCTGGTGCGACAGCGACATCAGGTAAAGGAAACTGTTTGCCCACTGCAACTGGTATATTGCTGGGACGACTGGCGAATTCAGGCCCGCACGTCCTCGAAATCCCGCGGAGCTCCCTTTATGGGCGTCGGTTCACGACCTCGGTGTACCCACCGTCGTACTCAATGTCTTCTGAGCAAGAAAAGTTACTGATAATGACCCCGCGGGCTCAGAGGTGAGATATTCATTTTCTCCTCGCTGGCTTGAAGTTCGGGGGCTACCATGGGCGTCCGGAGGGGGGGGCAAGGGTGGGCGGCTGCACCCCCCTGGAAAATCACTCACTCGAACCGTGAGTGATGGCCGCACGCCAGGGGCGGTGGTGCGCTCAGCCAAAAGGGTAAAAGCAGCCCCGCTTCGACGCTTGGTCACATCTGCGAAATGCCGCGTCCGGGCGCGCGTCGTTCCGCCGTTTTCAAACCACGCCACCGCCAGCTCTGCTGAAGGACGACCTGTTGCAGACATGCAGCGGCACCGGCGAGCATGTGTTTCGAGCCGTCTTGAGATGGGTGTCTGTTTCTTTGATCTCTAGAGAGATAGCGACACGGAGGCAGACAGTGCACAGGGCACAGGTGGTGGTGGTGGTAGTGGTTTATTTAAAAAAAAAATAAAAATAAAAAGTGAAGCAAAAGAGTGTTGCCGGCCTTAAAGGGCCTGTGCCCACCCCAGCGCAGCAGACACTCTCTACCTATCTTTGAGCGAGCCTCCTCTCCTTCCATTCCCTCTGTCGTGTCCGGTCGCTGTGTTGAATGCAGCGAAAGACGCACACGGTACTTTTAGACTTCGTTTATTTAAAGCTGAAGAGGGTGCGACCAGCGTCGACCGAGGCAGCAGCCGAACTGGCCGCCCGAAGAAAGGAGGGAGCTGAGAAGCGTCCACGGGAGGGAGTGGCTTCCCAGAACAGGAGGAGGGTGCGGGGGCGCACCGTGGGGGGGCATCTGGTGACAGCGTGCGACGAAGGGCAAGCGGTCGTTAGGAGGAGGATTGAGTGGTCGTTAGGAGGAGGATGCGAACTGTCGTTAGGAGGGGAATGCGAGTGGTCGTTAGGAGGGGGCGCACACACACAAAAGCGATAAGGGGACACAACACTTCCTTCCCCCTTAGAAAGTTGCCTGGTATCGTGCAGGGGGTCGGCGCTGACGCGTGGAGGCGCGCTGGCTTTGTGCGCTCGGGGGAGAAACACTTGTAGGCTGGCTGTTGTTCGCTGTGTCTCCTAGGTCTGTCCTGGGCGAAGTCTCTTCTTCCGGGAAGAGGTGCCAGGCTATGTGGGAAAATGGTGCACGTGTTCTCTCCGCTGACGGACAGCTCTCAGACGGCGTCGTAAATCTACGCAGCTGGTTGAGATGTCGGCGTGCTACTGTGCCATGTATGTTGACGAGCCAAGAGCGCAGGCCTATGCGTCTGACAATTGTAGCTTCCTCCCAGCGTGGCTTTTTCAGAAACTGTCGGGCGAGGACGCGCTGCCCCTCATTAAGCGTGCCGCAGCGCGGAATTGCTTTTTCTTCCCGGAACGTCTCTGCCTTTGGCTCGGGGAGGATGGCTGTGAGCTGGGTTCGCATTTCACGCTCGAACATCATTTTCGAGGGGGTCTCGCCTGTTGTGCTCTGAACCGTCGTGTGCTGCTTGAAGAGAAAGCGCGCAAGGCGGCGCTGCAGCGAGCCTGTCTGATCTCTTTCAAGGGCGCGTTTTAGCTCGGCTACGTAGCGCTCGGCTTGTCCGTTTGTCGCTGGGTGGTAGGGGGCCGATGTAACTGAGGAGATCCCGTTGTCGCGATAAAACTTGAGAATCTCCGCAGACACAAACGGTGTTCCGTTGTCCGACACTACCTTGCGCGGCAGGCCGAACGTTGCAAATAGTGATCGGAGGTTGTCAATGACTGCTGCCGAAGTCGTCTGTCCCATTTGCCTTATCTCAAGCCACTTTGTGTAGGCATCTACGACCACAAGGAAAGTGCAGCCCTCAATTGGTCCTGCAAAATCAATGTGCAGTGTGTGCCATGGTGTGTCTGGCTTTTCCCATTCTGGGACAGGAGCTTTCGGCGGGGCGCTCCGGCTGCTCTGGCAAGGCTTGCATTCACGCACCACTGTTTCGATGTCGTTGTCAATGCCAGGCCACCACATGTAGCTTCTGGCACACTTTTTCATTGCAACGATGCCCCGATGTCCGGCGTGGATGAGAGACATAGCTTGTGCGCGTAGTTCTCTCGGCATCACAACTCGGGACCCAAATATGATGCAGCCGCGATGGGTGCTCAACTCGGTAGCTCGCCTGCGGTAAGCGTCGAAGTTGTCCCCTTTGAGTTTATGCACGTTGCCTTGTTGAACAGCTGTGTAAACTAGCCGGAGAGCTGCGCACTTCTGCGTAGATGCTGCAACTGTGCCTGCTGTAAGCGGAGGTTCTGGCAGTGCTTCGAACATCAGAACGTCTCCTGGTGGAAATGGTTCGTCAACAGTTGCGTCTAGTGGCAGACGGCTTAACGCATCGGCGTTTTGATGTTTACTGCATATCATCACGCCTAGTGGAGAAAACCAGTTTCTCCCTAGAAGGCTTGATCCTGTGCCCTTCACAACAAGCAGAGGTAGCGTATGGGTCTGGCCGTTGTAGTTAACCTGCACGTTGGCAGAGCCCAATAGTGGCAGATTCTGTCCTGACCACGTTCGCAGGTGCGTGTCGTCTTGTTGCAGGGCGGGTGCGTCAGATGGCCATGAAGTTCGGAACGTGTCCTCACTGATCAGAGTACAGGCTGCGCCGGAGTCCACCTCGAACTTAATCAGCTGGTGATGTACGCTTACTTCTGTAAAAATCTTCGGTCGCGTGCCGAGATTCATGGTGTTCAGGTCGTACAACACAGATGGTGTTGCTGATGTTGTTCCATGGAGATCAGATAGCGGCGTATTCTCTGAGGCGTTGACGCTGTGATTAGGCTGGGAAGGTGACTTTATCTTGGCAAGTCTCCGTTTCGTAATGCATGCTCTTTCGATATGCCCTCGCTTGTGGCAAAAATTACACGTGGCTGACTGGAATCGACATCCCTGGGGGTTGTGTTGGTCGTCACACCGCCAGCAGCGTTGTGCCTTTTTGACCGATTTTACAACAACAGAAGGCTTGCGCACCTGGTTGCTTGTCTGGTGTACCGGCTCGGTGTTCCGGTGAATCCCTCTCTGCTGGTGACCGGCGCTCTCCGCTCGAACGGCGATGTCGTAAGCTTTGCTGAATGTGAGGTCCTTCTCAGCGAACAGGCGCTGCTGCAGTGACTCGTCACTCAGTCCGCACACAAATCTGTCGCGTAACATCACGTCCAAGGGAAGCATGGTGGTGTTAGCAGAAGAAGCTGCGTCTCCCTCCTGCCCGGTAGCTGTTGTCGACAGCGTTCCAAAATTGCAGTCGGCAGCGAGCTTCTTGAGCGCGGCTACGTAGGCGCTCACAGTTTCTCCTCCCAGTTGATCTCGTCGTTGGAAGCGAGCCCGGCTGTAGACCTCGGATGGCCTTGGGTCGTAGTGCTTTTGCAGCGCTTTTACGATGTCGTCGTAAGACACTGCCGCTGGTGTGCTTGGCTGAATAAGGGCGCAGACAGTATCGTAGGTCTGCTCCCCGCACAGCGTCAGCAGGTTGGCCCTCTTCAAGGCTGGGTCTGTGATGTTGTTAGCTTCAAAGTAGAACTGAAGGCGTCCAACCCACGATGACCACGATGAGCCGTTGAATTCTGGTATCTGATTGGGAAACCCTCGCGTAGCCATGGCTTGTCAATAGCGTTGCGTAGCGCGGGTCGAATCCACTTTCTCGTCGCCACTGTCGTGTCCGGTCGCTGTGTTGAATGCAGCGAAAGACGCACACGGTACTTTTAGACTTCGTTTATTTAAAGCTGAAGAGGGTGCGACCAGCGTCGACCGAGGCAGCAGCCGAACTGGCCGCCCGAAGAAAGGAGGGAGCTGAGAAGCGTCCACGGGAGGGAGTGGCTTCCCAGAACAGGAGGAGGGTGCGGGGGCGCACCGTGGGGGGGCATCTGGTGACAGCGTGCGACGAAGGGCAAGCGGTCGTTAGGAGGAGGATTGAGTGGTCGTTAGGAGGAGGATGCGAACTGTCGTTAGGAGGGGAATGCGAGTGGTCGTTAGGAGGGGGCGCACACACACAAAAGCGATAAGGGGACACAACACCCTCCTCGAAATTCTTCTCTCCCGCTCCTCGTCGAGTAGGCTCGGCAAGGCAAAATCACCCCTTCGTTCTCCGGTAAGCCGGAGGCGTGGTGTCTGTGGAGTGCGTCACAGGGCGACGTCATGGCCCCGCCTTCAATAGAATTCTTTTCTTGGTTTTTGCATTTTCTCCGCACACTGAACGATCGAGAGGCGCGATCGGCTCGACCACCTAGACTTGTTAGCGAGCGCATCCTTTCATACATCTGTTTGTCATTCCCAGTTAACGAGCCACCTTTTCATTTTCTTTTAGGCCTCCCCACCGTTTCACGAGCGGAGGGGCGGAAGTCGGTTGTGTTCGAAACACACGGCGAAGCGCGGACCCGGCAACCGCCCGTTTGCTTTTCTCCATGCGTGTTTGTGTTCTGTGTGTTTGTGTCTTTTCTCCGCTCCAAAGCATATGTCATTCATTGGAGTCAAGGCGTACGCAAGATGCACGAAAGATAAGGGGTGTGTGTGCGGAGCGGTCATGTGGGCGAGCGAGGGAAAGGCTCTGCTGCACTACTAATTAAAACCTTGTCTTGGGGGGCTCGCATAGAAGAAAAGAAACTGAGAAGGGAGCGCGCACGCAGAGCGTCTCGTGACGTGATCACGGCGGGGGGGGGGGGGGCGAACCAACTCCCTCAGTTTTACTATTTTTTTACTTTTTATGGCTAGGGTTCAAGGCTGTCGCCGCACGCTCCCTCCGCAGTTTTTTTTTTTTTTGTTCCTTCATGCGGGTTTGTAGGCATGAGCCAGAACAGAAGGCGCTGCGGAAAGCCTTGTGCAGACGACGCGACGCCAAGGCTACGCCCAACCTTCTCCCGTCAGTCAGAACGATGCACCAATGGAGTGCCTTTAGCGAAAGTAGCCCCCCTTGACGTCAGCGGGGTGCAGAGTAGTGGGTCGGGCCCGTTTTTGAAGGAAGGAAAGAACGAACGGGCTTTGATTTGAATTTTCGCAGCTTTTCGGGGCGCGCATGGCTCTAATATTTTGCAGAGGTTATCTTCGATGCCTCATCTATGCAGTGGGCTTGTTTTTCAAAAATGTCCGGACCCTGGTCAGTGGCCCTTTAAGCACCCGAGCTGCAGCCGGCGGAAACGAAAGGGAAAGGGAGAGGATAGTGAGGAGAAGTATAGAGGGGAGCGACAGCGAGAAAGGACAGGGGAGAGCTTTGTACACTATTTACAAAATACAAAAGTAATCAAGTTCGCGCCGCTCGCGCGCTAAGAGGGCACAGGTCGCTCGCTAGAATCAGGATACGTTCGTACGCCGGCCACCGATGAATTCTTGAGGGGGGAAGGACAAATCAGCCGTGTCCACCCCCGCTTTGTCGGGCTGCTCAGGGGCAAGCGGGCGACGAGTTGGCGCCGCCGCCGCTCGCTGTCTCCTCCGATCCACGGGAGAGCTCAGTGCGGTAGAAGCGCCGCTTTCAGAACCTTCGGCAAAGGGGATTAGCTGCTTTTGTTCACGGCAACGCAGTCTCCAGAGGCGCCCCCACACCAGCGTTCCTTGCGTCTTCTCCGAAAACCAGCGCCTTTGGTCAACGCAGCCCGATGGCGCCTGCCTGGCTCGCCTGTCACCTCTGGCTGGGCCTCAAATCACAACAGCGCCCATGTACTGTGCGTGTCAGTGCATGGTAAAGAGACCCAGGTGGTCGACATTATCCGAAACTCTGTACTACTCCGTCCCTTATAGCCTGAGTCGTTTTGGGGCTCTGAACCCCATAAAAGCACAAAAACAAATTTTCCGACCGAATTAGTTGCGGGTGTCCCTTCCCATCGGAAGTCGCGCGGCGTTCCTTACACCCCAAAAGTGCGCATTCGTGGATATTGCGGCAAGTAAGCCCTTGCACATGTGCGCGCCTCTGTGTTTGTGCTTCGGTGTTTTTAGTGGCGGGTTGTCAACGAAGGTGAGAACAACCAAGACAGCGGACGAGAAAACGACGAGCGGCGAGCAGTGTGTGTGCGGTTGCTCGACTGTGCGGATGCGCGAGCAAGATGGAGCGAGGTGTATGAAGCTGCGAGCGTGCTTTATCTTGTAAATAAGTTTTCGTTGTATATAGTCATCTTTTGTTTTCAACGTACTCGTTCAACCATTTTTCCAATCAATATATATGATGACTGTGCACTGAGAGCGTGTAATGAAGCACAGAAATGAATTTATCACCCGTGTAACTACGCAATTCGCCCAGAAAAATCCGAGGCGCCTACAGTTGCTGTTCAAGGAAGACTGACTGAGTGACTGTAGTTGCGTGTTTGTGAACATATTGCGCTGTGTGCTGGTCATCAATTCGGGTGAGTCGAGAACCCGTATGCAGTAAGACTGAGCACTTCGAGTATTGATAGTATCTTTTTGCATTTTTATTAATTTTAATTGTTTCTTTGTTGATAAACTCCAATGTATCTCTACAATCCGCGCTTTAATTTGCTGCTTGTAATTTTCTTTCATGTGTGTATTTTACTTATTTTTTATTTATATATAAATAAATAAATTTACTCCGCAAATAGTGCCTTTTCGCTACGAATATACCCCCCCCCCCCCCTCCGGCGCCAACAACCAATGGGCCCCCCCCTGAAAAAAATTCTGCGGACGCCCTTGGGGGCTACCGTTCCAGACAGCCGAGGCGTATAGGGCCACCCACTGTCGTTTAGGACGGTCAACCCGTCGCATAGACGTTAGCAGAAACAATCAGTCAAGAAAATAGGAGGAACGCACGAAGAGCTTCCAGCATGGCCGGTCCGGAGCCGCTGAAGAAGAAATCGGGAAAAAATCGAACGTATGGTTTCTCTCCGTAATTTGAATGTGTTATGCACGACCGTCTTCTATATGGTCTTTGAAGGCGCTTCGTTCATTGTGCGGAGGTTTGAACCCATTATGCTATTTAATTAACACAAATGTATGCGAAAATGATTCCCATGCTTGCAGTCTGCTTGTAGCAAGTGCAGGAGATAAGAGGAACCAAAAATGTCAAGCTGCACGCGTATGCGTGGTAAAACTTGTGCGTCTTAAACGAGGTATCATTATCACTTCATCTAGGCGGACCAGAGGCAGACAACGAAAGCAAAAAGAGAACAGTCTGGCCGCAAGCGACGACTGCCCATGGAAGCAGCGGCGCGGCGAAGTGCTCTGTCACTAGCTGTTCCCGGTCTGTGCAGCCTGTCGGCGGCGATAACACGTGTGCGCAATCGGCCGACTACTGCAGATGGGAAATGCTGCGGCCAGTTTTTCTTTCTCGGTGCCGGCCACGAGGGCTTATTTTCGCCGTACTAGCGGCAGTGACTCTGGACGTGACTGCCCGTTGCCAGCGTATTTCTATCGCCTTCGCCGTCCCCCGGAGACGCCTAGAAGCCGTTACACTCACGACCGACCGACGACTGTCGTGGAACATACCTCCAAGCCAGCTGGCCACCGCGGCATCGAAGGTGAGTGCGAGGCTAGTCCTTGCTGCGAAGGCGACATATGTCCGTAAAACCTGTTGTGGTTTAGAACGAATTTAAGTCTCACTCGTGCTGTTCCCGTGAGCATTGGGTGTAATATTAAGCAACACGCAGAATGCAGGTCTCATAGGCCGTCGCCATCGGGTCTCTCCGTCACGGAAACGCTGTATAAGCTAAGACTCGTGGTGCATACAGCTTTCGGCTTAGCTCTAGGCAGGTTAACTGTAAGCGTATTGATCCAGCGCGGAAACTGCATAGCCCGCTTTGCTCACTGCATCAGGGGGTTCGATATGCGAGCCCGCTGCCGTTTGTGTCGCAGAAAAAACCATTCCGAAAGACGGTGGGACCGAACAATATATATATATATATATATATATATATATATATATATATCGTGCTACCAAACGCCCGGCGGCGGACGTGCTCTTGAGCGACATGGTTTGTGGCCGTACACGGCGCTCGGAAATTCTCGCCAGTCTCGTCCAGCAACGTCGAAGGACGGACGTTGTCTGTGGTCTGCGGCATATCGTGCTTCTGCTGCAGCCGAGATCGCTAGTTCGCTTTATGAATGGTTTAGCCCCATGGCTTGAGGCTGGAGTCGCGCTCACTTGGCTACCATGGTAAGTATATATGTGCAACTGCGATATACTTGTGGGTCTGTCACTCTTTTTTTTTTATTTGCAGATGTGCTAACTCCAGCGTTCGCGTCCAACGCCACTGGTGCATTCGGCCCTCGATGACATCTGACCCGATATATGGCAATATATAGCGGGTCGTGCAACGTTCCATTCGTGCATGGTGTGCCTCCCGCCGCGAACTCTGTACTGTCATTGCCCGAGTGTCGCTTTGGGATGCTAAGCGCCACGGTTTGGAACTTACAAATGCCTAGATTTTGTCCATTGTTAACGTGTGTGATGCTACCACATTTCTTGATCAATGAGAGGTGCTGTCACGCTATCAGTACGCATATCGCACTGGGACCATGCAGTTGCGGACGAAATCTACGTCGAGCTTCTTTTTAACAGCTTGAATTACCATATGTTGTAAAAGGGTGCAGCGTCTAAACTGTTTCTCATAATGTCCTGGAAGTAGAGGGTGGTGTTGGCCACATTTAAGGTAAACCTACTATTATCAGTTACTGTGACCTCTGAAATTCAGCATCTTGACTGGCAAGAATAGGTTAATTGCGCTGGCAGGGTTTCGGTTGCATAGGTGAACATTTGTGCATATGTGCATGTAGAAGTCAGTAAAAAGCGTATTTAAACACATGTCCTGCCTTGACAGTCAGGAGAGCATTGACTTTATTTTCAATTTTGAGAAAAACTGCTTGTTCTGTCCTATATATATATATACTTTTTACACACAAGCAAACCACATAATACACCTTTCTAAGCTGCATGTTTACTTTCTTTTTCTACATCCACAAGCAGTGAACATTGTCTCACCATAGACATGCGTTCTCTCTCCATTGCAGCAATGCAAGCGTGTTCAAGGTTTTCGAAAGAAACGTCCAGAGTGAACCTGTATAATATGTACATATTAAAATAAATACACCGACATGTACAAACACAGGCAATGTTTCTTTACACGCGAGTTAACATACGTTGCTGGCATTCTTCACTCATGCAAGATGATTTCGTGGTGCGCCTTTTGAAACCGCCTTTTTTGAATGGCTTATGTCATAACATCCAGTTGCAAGTCCTATACAGAGTGACATAACTTTGTGTGCATCCTGCACAAACTAGGACTGTGACACAATTCTTTGACCTGCAATAGGGCATTGGAAGCTTTAGCATGTAACGTATCGCTGTTTTTTAATGCACGTCACAATAACTTTGCACGATGCACTGCTTTTTCATTTTCGTTGGTCATATGATCTCATTATTAATGGATATGAAGCAATTTTTTAGTGACCACGGAAAATTATTCTTTCATCACATAAGTAGCGGAATAATGTCTACAGCCGCTAACATCAGAGTAACGTGAAGCGAAAACAAAAACATCTCGTTTGTTTTTCACATTATTTAAAAGCTTAAAACTTGTAATTTGTGAAACTTGCACTGACGCTTGAAAATTGTTCAGAGTATTGTATGGCACTGGTGGCATTTCTCTTACTATATATTTATCTCAGAACTGATGCCCACGTAATAAAACAGCCAGAACACTCTGCCCAACATTTCAGAAGGCCTTTTATAAGGTTGGTGCCAACGCAAAGCCTGCAAAGAATACGAAAAGAAGTTAACGACGAATGTGGCAGCTTACAACTGCATCATCATTCCTTCGTTTACACTGAAAACAAAGAAACAGCAACAACTAGAGCGAAACGTATCACCGCAGTCGGTCCTAAATCTAAAACAAAACCTTGCTTTCAATTGGAAACATGTCAAGCAAAGACAAGTCAACAAACTGCAACCAAAGCACAGGTCTGGCATGAGAACAAAAATCCTGTATGTTCGCGACATTCCAAAAGTTTGTAACCTTTAATGAATTATAACCTATAATAAGCACGACTAGTGCTTGTAGCCACCGCCAGGTGGAAGGACTAACCATGCCACCTTGGTCGCTGTCTGCCACAGCTCTCAAGTTGTGACTCAGTTTTTTTGTTGTACGTTATGTCAACCGCAACATAAGCAGACTTTAGAGGGACGATGCTCCTTCCCTCTTACCGGTCCTCCAGGAGTTGCCGCCCCTGGTCGCATAACTGGATGAAGCTCAGTGAAGCTTGTCATTATCGGTTCATTTAAAAGCTTATGCCTGTTCATGCTCTTGCTTGACTCGAAGTTTTTTGCCAACAAAAGGAATGCATCCATCGGCTAGATTAATGGATAGTCTAATGAACACTCTCCCTAACATATTAATGGAACACATTTAAATGAAGAAACATAATTTTTTGAATCCGTGGCTCATTGCACGGTATTGATGGTGCACTGCAGTGGAAATCATTGTCAGAAACAGGCTAAACATATTTATTACAGGGTGCGTGCAAAGAAAGCGATGAACCGAAGTTTTCTTGCCAATACTTCTTTCCATAATCTTTTTACTGCGCATGAGCATTTCACTATAGAAACTTTGTATGCATTATGTGAAAAGTATGCGGAAGATTAAAGGCGGCACGAAATTTGAGCCCAAACTGGGGCGAGTTGGATGAATTTTGTAGCCCGGTGAACATTGACGGCTTAGCAGTGAGGTTAAGCTTTTGTAGGGGTTTGCATTCGCAATGTGAAATTAATTTTGTAAATTTGATTCAGACATACGTGATTCAGTTTCTTTTTTGGGATGACTAGCGAAAGCAAATGAGCATGTGAGGACTTGTCGGTCGTTACGTTTGCTTCTCTTACATCTCCATATGAAGTACAGTGTTTCAGATTATAAAGCAAGTAACCCACAAAGGCCCTTTAGCTTTCATCTCTTGCTCTGCATTGCATCAGCAGTTAAAGCAATTGACAAGATCTGTTGAGCCTTTACGATTTCTTATAATGAGAAAGACCTTAAAATAGAATGGAGTACGAAGAGCTTGAGTTGTTTCCCTCCAGACAACTCAGTCACAAGGGAAGTATACGCCTGCAGAAACAATAGGGCAATCTCACAATGCTTGATTTCTATACTGCGATAATGATCTCATACGTCCTTATGCTGTACATTTGTTTTTCAAAATATGAAAAGGAAACCATGCTCACTGCTGTTTTAATCAATGATATTGGCAATTTTCTGTCACTTTTTCACGTACAAAGGCTTCAATGATTATTTTTACTGTGAAAAAAAAAAGAAGATAACTTTGACAGCAAGCAGCCTATGTTGATTCTGTAACTGCACCACGTGTGCGGTTCACTGCTTAAGCAGTGATTGCTATTTTGGTCGATTATTGTATCAGTATAGAGTGGCCGTTATTGTGACACGATTACAAAAGTACAGACTTTACGCCGTCATAACTGTCGTGTGCCTGGGGCATTCCTGATGTCGTGAACAGTAGATTTTTTTTCTTTGTTGGCATATTTTGTTACCGCCTTGCTGTGAGGCAGGTCTGCAGCCTTTCAGTGTTTCCTCTATGGAGCAAGGTTGATTCCAACAAGCGAGTAGTTCTGGATAGTGTAGTATGCTACAGTGGGAGATGAGGATGTGGAAGTAAGAAGGGCATGGGACGAGAGTTCTGAATTTCGGATTGGGACAAGTTTTCTTCAGCTTAGATTGTTTCTCTCCACTCACGCCTCCACAGCGTTATCGAAAGCAAAGCACACACACCACACGATGACAAAAAGTCACATTCACGAGCACAGGCACACATGATGGTTTTACAGAGTCCGTCGATATGGTCGAAACACCGGTCATGAGTTCCTTCAGATTCTTTCCTTCTTTCCTTTGGAGATCTGTCCGGCAGGAACAGCACTCACGCACAATCATTCGTCGAGTTCGATGTCAGGGTTCACTGTGTAGTGTTCTTCCCGGCGCGGCCTTTGTGATCTATCAAGGCTATCCACAGGATTGCGTTGGCTTCAGCTCGATGACACCATAGTCTGTACAGCTGCACGCAGTGAGGTCATTCACTTCAGTCTGGCGAAGTCTGTTCACAGTCCCTAGCCAAGTGCAGCTGAAAAAAAAAATGCCGCATGGATTATACCTCACTTTATTCTCAAACAGACCTAAACAGCAGATTCACCCATGTATCCTACTTCCACTATGTGATTTCATGTTCTCCGTCTTAACTATTATGCCAGACTGCCAGCCTGCAGCTGGACCATGTAAACAGCGTGCTTGCATCTTTAGAGTGTTCCACACGCACCACTCTAGAGTTTTTGAGTGGTTAAACTGCTCTTGTCGAACTTAATGGTCGAGTTTTAAAAACAGAAACGGTGGCCCTCTGAACCGTTAGAAAAGCACACAGCCGGTTTATGCACTTACTTTCTTACGGAGTTGTTATGATGAAGCCCTAAGTGCCACGGAGCACTGGTGATAACTGAGAAATCAGACATTTGCCGACAGGAACCCGCCTTTTGTACAGGACTCAGCGCGGCTGCCTTTCTCATACTTAATAGGTTGTCTGCACCAACTCGTTTTTGTTAGAAGCAAGGCTCGTATAAAACCACGGAGCAAATATATAGAGAAGTATAAACTCTCACATCACAGAACAGACCACCAGGCGTACTTCAATATGGTTTTGCACACGCGAGTGGAACAAAGCTTCTCGACGAAACTACCGCCAAAAAGGCGCGATAAGTACATGCGGACGATTGTCTTTCCGACCAACTATGGACCAATCGACGCTGCCGGCACGCGGAGTCTCTCGAGCCAAGCCACCTAGCTGCGTTACCATAGCGCCGCGCCGGGCACCATCCGTAATTTTTCTTCAAGCACAGAAGACCTGCTTGCATGTGATTTCGCACCTTTTTTGACAACGCAGCTCAGAGAACACGACATCAGCCTAACTTTTACAGGAGCCGCGAGTGGCTTCCTTGAGTCGTGATTCAGAAACATTAGGGCACATTACCGCGTGCTAATCACTGTCAGTGCTGTTGAAAATACCATTTCTTGAAACATAACAGAACATGTTCTCGTTTCAATCAAAGAAAAGAAAACATCATATAGATTTTCTGTCCGTAAAGCATGTATTTGTACTTACGCAAATGTGGCCTCCAAGGAGCCATGGCTTCCATCTGCCATCCCTGAAAATAACAAGAGATTCAAAGGTGTAAGTTGCTAATCTGTTAGGCGTGGCGATTTTAATGGCTCTTGCCACAATTCATTGGCCACCACGAGGTATCTTACACGAGAAAATAACAGCGGGAGTTCCTCGTTGAAAAAAAAGTTGCCTTTTTTTTTCAACCTGCATATAGGCCACTGTCACAAAATTCGGCGCATATTCGAAAAAAACCGGCGCCGCGCGGAAGCAGTCTCGCCAGCGAGCGCCACAAGAACAGGGGAGAAAGAAACCCCGGAGAGCGCCTAACCTTGTGTGTGTTGCTTTCCTCTCCAGTTCGCTCGCCGGCGCGGCGCCAAAGGCATGACGTCAGCGCGCGCTGTCGTTTTTTCGAGAATGTTTGAGTAATTTCTACTCAATGCTTACGGAGACAGCGTAGCCTTGAGCGCGTTAAGTGATGCTGTCTCCCCTTTATTAGTACGCCGGCGGCGGCGCAGCGCAAGAATCATCTGGAAGGTTCTCGAAGCCGGTCTCCGCGCCTGAACAATAGATTGATTGAAAACACGTTTATTCCAATCTGGACCTGGGCCTGACCAATAGGGAGGCGCGCCCGGCGCGAGAAGAAGGAAATTGCACAGCTGTGTATGTGCGCGCCTGCCTAGGCGCTAAGAACGAACAGACGCGGAGGGCGTTGACTGCTGTTTGTCATTCCAAGCCGCCGTTCAAGCTTCAGAGAGTGCGCCCGCTCCACTCCCGGGTCAACACCACTCGCCCAGACACGGACCAGCGAGACAGCGTGCGCCAGCCTGCGGGACGTACACCTCCGTGTTTTGTTTGTCTGCCTCTCACTTGTGTTAGTGCACTTTAAGTGGAATATTTCTTTTGTATTGTAATCTCTCTCGAGTGTTGCTTTGTACGAGTTGCATTGTATGTATGTATGTATGTATGTATGTATGTATGTATGCACGCATGCACGTATGTACGTATGTATGTATGTATGTGTGCGTGCGTGCGTGTATGTATGTATGTGTGTGTGTGTGTGTGTGTGTGTGTGTGTGCGCGTGCGTGCGTGCGTGCGTGCGTGCGTGCGTGCGTGCGTATGTATGTATGTATGTATGTATGTATGTATGTATGTATGTATGTATGTGCTTTGTATGCGCTCGTACGAGCAATTGTGAAAGCCTCTGTGCCGTCTCTTGGCTGTATAAACTGTTTTGTTTGTGAACCTTTGGCTCCAACCCATTCTCTGACTTGCGACCGGCGAGAGCTGGGCACCAAACGACCACCCTCCTTGTAACTTGGCAGCTTGTATCTGGCTGAGCTTGCCAAGCTGAGTCGAGGGCATCTCCTTTGAGACCGAGACCGCTGCCCCCACGCGGTCTAAGGGTGTCTGGGAACGCGCGCAAAAGTGCGCGAAGAGGTGACAGCCATTTATAAGTGAAAAAATGTTTCCATGGAAACGGCGAGCAGTATCTGAAAACTTTTACCACCCTGGCTCAATCTGCGGGCCAACAGCAGTAAGTGGTGTGGTTCCTAAAGGAGTAAGGTGCCCGATGTTTCCCATGCAAAAAGTGATGGGCTTACCCCTTCGCCGACCTTTTACGCCGTTTTTACACCACTTAGCGTTTTACTCCATATAGCAAGACCTCATTTCTATAAGCCTCCCCCAGCTTTCACACTGTGACTCCATCAGCAACAGCAACTATACTTCGGCAAGCGCGGAGCCTGCGCTCTAAGCACGAAAGGAGTAAAGAGGGAGTAAGCTGTCCTCTGGCGCCGGGGCAGAGCGTGCAGCCCAAGCCCTGGGGTAAATTTTCTTCACTAAAAGTACAGAACACTTACGGTTACCAACGGAAACAAATTCCCTCTCCAAAACATGCTAAGTTCCAGCAGTGATGAAGATTTTAAGCGTGGTTTCAACCACCTATATATTTGCTGACCCGATGCTGCGTTTAAAAGCTTCATCCCATTGCTAACTGCGTCATGTCGATCACTATGCTGTGCAATGGGAATACACCTCCGTTGCCAAAAGTAAGCATTCCATATATTAGAGCGCAGCTCAAGCGCCCGTTCTTGGGTTGAGCAGCGTCGCCACCGTCGATGTAACCGAATCAAACCATAAATAAAAAGAAGCATTGTCGCTATTGGGATTCGAACCCGCGGCGCCACGAACAGATCAGCTTCGCTGGCCATTGAACGAGAGCACCAGGTATCGCCGCAGTTTTTTCTATATTGCATGGAAATCAAACCTGCTCAGCTACCAAATGCTTTACGTACACACATACTATTTGGCGATGCAGACACACATTCTCACTCGCCGCGGTGGCTTAGTGGTTAGGGCACTCGTCTACCGAACCGGAGTACCCGGGTTCGAACCCGACCGCGCCAGCCGCGTTTCGATGGAGGCGAAACGGAAAAGGCGCCCGTGTGCTGTACGATGTCAGTGTACGTTAATGATCCCCCGGTGGTCGAAATTAATCCGGAGACCTCCACTAGGGCACCTCTTTCCCTCTCTTTTCTCTCACTCCCACCTTCCTCCCTTTCCCTTATGGTGCGGTTCAGGTGTCCACCGAGACGTGCAACAGATACTGCGCCTTTAGCACAATGTGTACCGTGTTACCATTACCGGAGTACCTGGGGCCCGCCCTCCGCCGGTGAGCACGCGCTGATAGGTCCCGATGCTGCAGGCGCGCATGCAGCTGCCGGGTACCTGGTGCCATCTGGCGCTATAAAGACGAATTGCGCATGCGCATTGGCTGCGCGCTGGCATCCGTTACACCGGTACCGGTAACACGGTACGCGGGTTGCTAAAGGTGTCTATTTCTTTCCCTTAAAAACCAATTTTCAATTTTCACACATTCTCATGTCCTCGTACACTGCACTCCACCAGCATATCAAAATTGCGGGACACATACATATGCGCATGCGTCAAGAATCGGCAACCATTCAGGCGGCTGGTCCTGCGCAGCATAAACCTCCCGCACCAAGACGTACTGTTCACTAACAGAGACTTTGATGAATGAGGTGGTTCTACGTGTCGATCCATCATGCGGCTCTTGCACAGGCTAAAAAGTCCCGTCATCTATCCTGGCCGATCACGCTTCGTGTTAAACTGCAACACACTCTTCTGTTTATTGCACATCGTCGTCCTCATCAACTAAAAGCTACTATCGAACTAATATCGTCGACAGACGTGCCGACGACCCAGCAAAGCAAACCAGTGAGTCTACATAGGCTGTGACACTGACAGCGATATGCTCATATTTCGAAGGGAGAACAGTAATCGTCCTTAGAATTTTTAGTGAGCGATTAATCTGCTGCGGAACTTGAGGCAGCATACCCTGCCCTTAAATAGGAGTGCGCCAGAGGACAGCTTACCTCCCACGCTAAGTCGTGTGAACGATCAAACCTCGAAACACTTGAAATGAACTGTTTGCGGCCGTAGTGCCTCCATTTCTTTATGAACGCATGCTGTTTGGCGAATCATCATACGGTGTGGTCGCTTGCAGCATTGCCCCCAACTACCACGGTATAGACGTGGGACAAAGCGATTTCACTATAATACGTGTATGCGTGTACAGTCGCTCCCGCAGCCACACCCAAATTCATGCAGACTGGTCCTTCGATCCAATCGCATCGTGCATCTCCCGAAGGCACCCAGTGGAGAGCTCTCGCTGCATTTCATTCTACAAGTAGCAAGCATGTCGCCAACAGGCCGTCGAGCGTTGCATTATGTCACGCGAAAAAACAGGCTAGGGTCCCGTGCAGTTCGTCAGCCCATCGCTCCCCATCGCATCCTCCCTCATTGCTCCATACCGCCCAATTCCTCCCTACGACTGTCCCTAGACAAAGGAGACGGCTGGGGAAGAAAACGGACGCTGATTTCGTGATAGTTCTCCCCGGCTACGCGCATCGCTAACTGCAAGCACCACTAAACGAGACAAACATTCCTGTTCGAGGTCTTGACAAGTACAATGTTCGACGAGCGCAGCATATTTGTGGACACTCGAGGAACGTAAATTCGTGTACCCGACGTTTCCAATCCCACTATCAGCAAAGGGGCGGCGTCATAAATATAAAACAGCAGCACAGGGCTGTATACGCGCTGCACACAACTGTCTGGAGAGAGGGAGCGGTGACGTGGAAACGACCCAATCGCCATTTTCCCTCTCTTTTGTGAGCGCGCGGCTCTTGTTCTCCACCTGTGTGTGGCAACTTGCGTTGCCCCAATCGTTCCCGCTGCTCGATCGGTTGCGTATGCGCTTCATCGTGTACATGGCTATCGCCCTTCTTTAGTACAGTGTATATATATAGGCTTTTGCGGCTGTCCAGCCAATGAAGAAGGCGCCTCTATGGAGGCAGTGTCATTGCGTCAGCTTTAAGCGGTCGGCTTCTGCCGCTGTATCTGAATCGCCGTTCTTGGAGTTTCAGTGACGTCACTGATGGTGAGGCTAACAGCTGAGATTTGAAAACTCTGTTCACTGAACGCTGGTTGGCCGGGCATCGGAAAATAGATAAGATTAAGCACCAGTATATTTGTGAGGTTCGTATATGCCGACGTCTTAAAATGGTTCGATCCCGGCCGCGGCGGTCGAATTTCGATGGAGGCGAAACTCTAGAGGCCCGTGTTCTGTGCGAGATCAATGCACGTTAAAGAACCCCAGGTGGTCAAAATTTCCGGAGCTCTTCGCTACGGCGTCTCTCATAGCCTGAGTCGGTTTGGGACGTTAAACGCCATAAACATACACGCTATTTGAAAAATGCGTGGAAGACACGGCAGCAGGAAATAAAATTAAAAAAATAAACAACAGATAAGCAGTTATGTCAAGATTGTGCACCTTATCGGCAACAACTTGAGAAACAAGAATCGATGTTTGAGGCAAAGATTCAATTCGTTCAGTAAAACTAAAAGCAAAATATCCACAGCTTATAATGCTTTACTTCACAGCTTTGTGGCTCCAACCGATAGCATTAACACTGACAACGTGCTCATTGAGCATTTCTCCCATAAACAAGCTACATTAAATGACTAACTTCAGTATAAGTGACGCATTTACCTTGCCTTCGTGCAAAAGTCAGACCGTGTGCATAAAAGCATTTTCCTCTTTACCATGCATGACTGAGATCATTCTTTTTGAAAATATTTCCTGAATAATTTCAGTATAAATTTCCAGCAGCCACGTGCCTAGTGCCACGACGCCATTGGCTAGCTGTTTCGTCTGCTGGAGGTAGTCAAAGACCCATTTTCTGAGAATCTCACCCCAAAAAAACTGAGCACCAGGTTAGGGGAATTATTGTCCTATATTACAAAACGATATGTACCGGGAAACGCTGGGTACCGAACCCCACTCCTCCCATGTATACAAGGCGGATGCTCAAAGCTTCCTCACCTCGGGCACCATCTCGTGCGTGTACGTGGGCGCTGCGGCGTACGGCGTCGGGGCGACCCTGGCTCCGACGGGACTGGAGCTGTTGTGCGGCGAGCTGGTCTTGGGCGCCGACGCCAGGCCGCCCCACTTGCAGGCCGGGTCCGCCGCCGACGCGCCCGACGGGTGCGGGGTCGGATGGGAAGGGGGCGGCGGGGGAGGCGGGGGCGGCGCGCCCCACATGAGGACGCTCTGGCGCGTCACGTCCTCCTTGGGCGCGGCCACCGCGGCCGCCTTGGCTGGCCTGAGCAGGCAGTCCGAAAGGCTGCCGAAGCCCAGCTGCCGGTCCGGAAGAACGGCGCCATAAGGGTCGCAGCACGACGCCTTGGGCGCCTGCACGCCGTTGTACTTGTCCAGCTGGCAGGCGTACAGCTTGTCCTCTTTCTGCTCCTGGTACGGGGTGTACCTGCGCAAGGTTCGAGGGCGCCCGCCGAGAAGTCAGCGGACCGGCTATTCAAGCTCAGAACCACTACCGTAATCAGCGTCGCCCAGGATTTTTAAACCTCAGCCTGAGAATGTCTGCAGCGACTGAGTTGTGGTATAAAGCGCCGGCCTTTCGGCTATGCTGGACGGCCGGCTGTCTTCTGGCAAGCAGCTCAGAAGCGCACTCGTCAAATACTACACCGTCGACTTGAAAATCTGCGATATGTTGTTTAAAACGTTTATGACGGAATATTTTTTCCATTCGAGATGTTTGCCATTAGGAATAATGTAAAAGGGAAATACATGCACATTATCTTTTAGGCTCGCTGATTGTTATGTAACGAAGCAATTCGAAAACACTGCCAGTGGGTATTCTACTGGAGTTATAAACCAATTGGGATTGGAACCCACTTGAGGAGGGCAGGTATGGTTCATACCAGAAACTAAGGAGCTTTGATTGTTCTACACTTACAAATTTTCTTACTATACTTAGTTATTTCAGCGCTGTTCAGCCTCGTACCGGATCTTAAGCACGAATTCCTCCCATAGTCCACACTTGCCTTGTGGCGGGGTCGAGGAAGCCGTTGCCGTACTGCGGGTACTCGGGCGCGTAGTACCCGCTCAGGTGCCGGTAGTGGAGGAAGTTCTCCGGCGCCAGGAACCTCGAGTTATCCAAGAACAGGTTCTGCGCGACGCCGTAGCCCGGTGGCAGCCCGCCGTCGCCGGCCGCAGCCGCTGCGGCAGCTGCGGCCGCGTATGGTGCAGCAGCCGCGGTCGCGTACATGTTGCCGTAGTCCTCGAGGTAGGACGTCGGTGCCGGCGGAGGCGTGGGGCCCTTGGCCGACGAAGAGCCCTTACTCCTCTTTCCGCGACTGAGGAGGTCGCGTATTTGCGACTTGTAGCGCCGGTTCCGCTGGCATCGCAGGATGAAGTCGTTTTCCGAGGTCGCCACCTCACCCGTGGCGTTGGCGCTGCAGTTGCTTCCGCTGCCGCCGCTGGCGCTGCCTCCGATGCTGCTGCTTCCGGCGCTGTTCCGCTCGCTGCTAGTGGAAGAACAGCTGCTAGACGTCGTGAGGCCGGCATCCAGGTAGGTGACCTTGAAGTCCATCGTTCGCTTGCCCAGCAAGTCACGACCTTCTTCTTCCCTGAAACGCGAAAAGAGGACGCAATCAGTCGATGCTTGGCACACCCTGGAACATTGTCAACTCAAGGTTTACAGCACCGGCACTATAGCACTAATATTCGTAATCTGCGGATGGCCTCCAACGTGTTAGACACAACTGATACAAGTCTTGTGAAAAATAGCGGATCCGAGCACCTGCCGCCGGCATTTCGCTGTCGATTTTGAAACATCTTAGAGAAATTACAGTCCTTCTTGAATGTGTGTAAAATGTGTGTACGCTGATTGAAACTACCAACTAGAGAAGTCTGACGCCGCTTAGTGCGGTAGGTGCGCAATCTGTGAGTGCCTGTCTTCGATGACAACTCGGGAAAAAACCATTAGATATATTCGCGTTTAAGAAATCATTGTTACTGCGGTGGTCCAAGTTTGGGCTTCACAAAAAACGATGACCTCGGATAGTTACGAGATGTTCATTGTGCGTCTACACTGTTATGAGGCACAGATTATTCTTTACCGTGTCCGACCGCGTTTTATCGGCATATTGTGCTATTAACCTCGCACAAAGGAAAGTATAGTTTTTATGAATAGTTTTCTTGCTAAGAAAGACTAATCAGCGGAAAATCCGAACCATCGATGCCGCTTGCGGCGCCTGCTGAGTCAGAAACTAAACACCCTAAACAGAAAGGAGTGAAAAAGGAGTAAGATGTCCTCTAAGAGCACTCTCTTTTATAGAAGGGAGTGCTCCCATATAGGCGTATCGGTGTTTACAGTGTCAGCGTTTGTCTAGACTTAACTGCACGTGGGACTTCAGAAGCACAGGAGGTTCCCAATGTTGTGCAGCTTGGCATAGAGTTTCTTACTACTACCTAGAGGGAAAGCTGGCGGCGCTGCACTTCAGCCAACATGGACGCTCAAAGCATCATGGGGCGGTGAGCTACTTGTTGCGGCACAGTCGTAGTTTTTCGGGAACACAGAGTGTTATTACTAAGGCGTTTCATTCCGAAAACGTAGTTCGTGTGTGCGCAGACGACTTTCGCGCGAACGCAGTGTGCAAAAGCCATAGTAGTGAAGACGCGACGACACACGACGCCAATAAAAGGTTTTTACTCTTCCGAAATGCCATTAAAAAACCTCTTAAAGTATCTAAACAACAACATTTTTTTTTAGAAAACATATTTACTTTTAAAAGTGCGCCTGTTAATTACGAAATATTAGTTTTTTTAGTGTTCATCACTTGGCCAATAGGAAAGCTAGTCACGTCTTGTTTTAGGCAAACTTTGCACTTAAATGCTTTTCTGCTCGTTTGTTTCAATCATTAGACAAGATATTGAATGTTAGGACGTTTGTAGTTATCAAACAGCTTTATTTTTTTATTATTTTTTGGCCAAAAGTTACAGTTCCGCAACAAGTAGCTCACCGCCCCATGATGCTTTGAGCGCCCATGGTGGCTGAGGTGGTCACGTGGGGTCTCCATGCAAACTCCCATAGACGGCTTGCCAGCTTTCCCTCTAGGTAATAGTAAGAAACTCTATGCAGCTTGGCGACCGTTTTGGTCACTGGCGGAGTGTAGCTTAGGCCGGAATTCTTTAAAGGCCCCGTGCCCACCCCAGCGCAGCAGACACTCTCTACCTCTCTTTGAGCGAGCCTCCTCTCCTTCCATTCCCTCCTCGAAATTCTTCTCTCCCGCTCCTCGTCGAGTAGGCTCGGCAAGGCAAAATCACCCCTTCCTTCTCCGGTGTAAGCCGGAGGCGTGGTGTCTGTGGAGTGCGTCACAGGGCGACGTCATGGCCCCGCCTTCAATAGAATTCTTTTCTTGGTTTTTGCATTTTCTCCGCACACTGAACGATCGAGAGGCGCGATCGGCTCGACCACCTAGACTTGTTAGCGAGCGCATCCTTTCATACATCTGTTTGCCATTCCCAGTTAACGAGCCACCTTTTCATTTTCTTTTAGGCCTCCCCACCGTTTCACGAGCGGAGGGGCGGAAGTCGGTTGTGTTCGAAACACACGGCGAAGCGCGGACCCGGCAACCGCCCGTTTGCTTTTCGCCATGCGTGTTTGTGTTCTGTGTGTTTGTGTCTTTTCTCCGCTCCAAAGCATATGTCATTCATTGGAGTCAAGGCGTACGCAAGATGCACGAAAGATAAGGGGTGTGTGTGCGGAGCGGTCATGTGGGCGAGCGAGGGAAAGGCTCTGCTGCACTACTAATTAAAACCTTGTTTTGGGGGGCTCGCATAGAAGAAAAGAAACTGAGAAGGGAGCGCGCACGCAGAGCGTCTCGTGACGTGATCAAGGCGGGGGGGGGGGGGGGGGGGGGGCGAACCAACTCCCTCAGTTTTACTATTTTTTTACTTTTTATGGCTAGGGTTCAAGGCTGTCGCCGCACGCTCCCTCCGCAGTTTTTTTTTTTTTTTTGTTCCTTCATGCGGGTTTGTAGGCATGAGCCAGAACAGAAGGCGCTGCGGAAAGCCTTGTGCAGACGACGCGACGCCAAGGCTACGCCCAACCTTCTACCGTCAGTCAGAACGATGCACCAATGGAGTGCCTTTAGCGAAAGTAGCCCCCCTTGACGTCAGCGGGGTGCAGAGTAGTGGGCCGGGCCCGTTTTTGAAGGAAGGAAAGAACGAACGGGCTTTGATTTGAATTTTCGCAGCTTTTCGGGGCGCGCATGGCTCTAATATTTTGCAGAGGTTATCTTCGATGCCTCATCTATGCAGTGGGCTTGTTTTTCAAAAATGTCCGGACCCTGGTCAGTGGCCCTTTAAGGTCGTAATGATTAGCAAGCTGCATGCTCCGGAAAGTTGTGTCACGAATACACAGGCGGTCGTAACAGAACCAAGGCAGAGAAAGGGGAGGTCGCTCACATGAGAGGCCTGTGCGTGCAGAGGATGAAGTCCGGCTTGGAGTTCTTGTAGACCAGCCTCGCGCTTGTCTGGAGCCACTGCCACTTCCCGTCCTTGGTGGCCAGCCGGTACGCGATCAGTCCCGAAGCGCCCGTCTTCAGAACTGCGAGTGGGAAATATTGCATCCACACAAAATTATTAGAGCCGGCTCATAGATGATGATATGTAGCTGGAGTAAATAAAACATTTGAACCTACGTGCAACGATTCCCCTCTAACAATTCAAGCAGCGCCATCGAGTGTTCACTCGGTATATACAGGTGCTTCACCTAAGACTTTACACAATTTTTAAAAAATATGCTTTTTAAGTTATAAGATGTTTTTTTCGGCATAGCATTGTCAGCGGCGATGTATGTCAGAATACAGCTAAGACGTGCTAACTAATAGGCTGGTTAACTAATATTAAATAGTTAACTTTTCGACTATTACTGTTAGGCTCATTAATAACTGAGAGGCATGTAGCGCACCGTAAGTAATATCGATATCAGTTTTTAGAATTTCGGAAACGTGGTTACCTTCGGCGCTGTGGCCCAACTAATTTTGGCTGTTTCGTCGAGTTACGTGCACTGGGCAGGTTGCTTTGCCTGCAAGCTTCTCGAAAGCGCATGCATTTCGCCGCGATGTAGCCAAGATTTGTTGGGCCACACTCCTCTCAGTAATTAAGGAGCCTAAAAGTAATAGTTAAATATTCCATATTCGTTAACCAGCCTGTTAGTTAGCACGTCTCAGCTCTATTCTGATGTACTACATCGCTGACAATGCTATGCCGAAAGAATCGCTCTTCTAACTCAAAAAACCTATTTGTGTAAAATTGTGTAAAATCTTAGGGGAAGCACCCTGTACACTTAGAGTACATATAACATTTGGACCAACGTGCAAAGATTCCCCATTACAATGAAAGCAGTGCCATTTAGCGTTGAGTTGCAGATATATTTGTTTTTATTGTCGAACAAAGGTGATCTGCGTTCGATTCGGCAAAGTTCGTGTAAACGCAATCACTGGCATACGCCCATGTAACTGACACAGCGGATTTTCAGTACTACAAGAAACTATTCCTGTCCCCACATCCCTTTGTCGCTGTCGTTAGCGCGTAGAGCTTTGCTGTCCAAATCGCAGCCTTTTTTGGCAGTTGACACTGGGAATAGTAGACGAAATTTCGCGCTTGTGACACAAATACCCTGCTCCTTTGTCCAACAAACAGCCCTACTCGAGCCATCGGTTCCGAGCTATTCGCGAATCTCAATAGACAGTAGATAAAATCATGCTAATTACAGCTGGTGGATAGCTTGTTTTCATTCAACGTTCGGTTTCATTCGAAGCGCTCGTGTTGTCATAGTCTCTTTCTCTGTCCGTGTTTTTTTTTTTTTTTGCGCTTGTACGTGTCTGCTATGAACCAACCAGCCCAAAGGTCTGTGCTCTTGGGTTTCATTTAAACCGGCGTTTACATCTATACTGAAAGAAATGTATAACACAGACGAGTCGCATTATTCCTATTGATGGACGCAAAGCGTACCGTATTTTGGGCAATGCATTCTGAGGAATGCACAGCGGAAAAAATTTAGGGAAGGGGTTAGGCCCTCGAACAACTACGAACTAGTGGAATCTGTACTGCCTGCCTCTGAGTTTGAATGAGCAAATCACATGCGCCCGAATCAGTGCACCATGAAAAAAAAAGCGCATATATAAAGTTAGTCTGGTTCATAACCCCGCACGTATGCGTGCCTCCGTGTTTCGCAACGCGAGAAGTATGCAGGAGCATTATCTCCGCGTTCCTTCTGGCGAGCAAAACAAACTCCCCTCGGAACAAACGACATATTCGTTTGTGCCTCAATGTAGTCTCGAGTTTTCCCGCATTCCAACAAAACCCAATCTCCACTTCTCCATTCTCTTTAGTATTCCCAGACTGATTGCCACTCTGTTTCCAGCCGGCTGCTCCCTTCATCACCGCCAGTAGACTGTTCGTCAATAGAAGTGAGAGTAAAATGTCTCAATTCTGCGGGCAAAGAGAAAACTAAAAAGAAACCCAGAAAACCGAGGCTGCGCCTACAACGCACGCAAGCTGAGCAAAACAGCTCGGAGAGGCAAGTGAGCGACTGCCGACCCGAAGTCGTCACGAGCCGCTTGAATATGCTCCTATCGTCGCTCGATAGCGAAAACGCCGCAGGCTCAATTTCCTCTCGACGAATCCGACAGCGGCGCAGGGAAACCTCTGAGCAGTATACAAACAAACAAACCAGAAACAAAAACGAAACAACAGAGGATCGAAAGAGGAAGGTGAACCGCAACCAGCCACTCGGCTTTCTGCACTTTCCCGTTCCAACCCTCCACACAACAGGAGCGCCGGAAGTGTTCGCCTTCCGCTTGCCCCTTTCTTTTTTTTTTCTTTTTGAGCGCGAAGAAATGAGAACGCGGCTTCGTCCAGTGGGCGCATACAAAGAAAGGAAGAGCGAAAGGGAAAGAGCGGGACGCGTTTGCGGATTGGGAAAACGAAACGCGGCTGCTCGACGTATCCACTCGCGGACAGCGAATGCCGTTACGTGGAAACCGAACGCGAATAAAAGCAAACGTCGGGCGCGCCAGCGGGCGCGATGGTGGCGACGCCGGCGGCGGCTTCGGAGCGAGCGCGAAAAGGGAAGCGAGAGGGCTTTAAAAAGGAATCGATTCGGGACCAACCGAATGCGAAACCCTCAGCAGCCGTCGAAAGCTGGTGATGCCGCTTTTCGGGAGAAAAAAAAAAAGGAAGCGAATAAGAAAAGATGAAGGCATTTCGTTTCCGCGCGCCTGGCTTGAATGAATCCACCGCCCCTCTCGATTTGTACGCGTGATTATGCGCGCGATGCATAGCGGTGGTTCGCGAAGAGCGAGAAAGCAAACGTATCTCGTTTCTCTTCGAAAAGAAGTTGCAATTTGAGAGTGGTAGCGAAGGAAAGAGAGCGGAGTATTTCGAACGCGCCTGCGACAGTTTGAACGGGGCTTTTGGCCCATGCACGCGATGTCTGCATTGGCAGCGCGGAAGTCTAAACGTGGCATCATCGACAGCGAAACCGCATCCAGACAGGCGTGTACTGCAGCTTCGCTGCTGAGGTAGCGTTTGCAAGACAAAGAAGGAATGCGCATTAGCGTTCAATGGAGGCATGAAGCGATCACATAATCGCAGATGCTGAGAATATACTGAAGCATATTAGATATTCTGATCTGTTCTCTTCTCCTTGTTAAAATCACTGTTTGTACTGTTTCACTCTATTCCCAGCTATTTTTACTATACCGCTACTACTCGGTTTGTTCCGTTTCAGTTTAACGCAATAGAGTTAAGGAACTCGCGCCGCAGAAAATCCGGCGTCGTCGCCGTCGTTGACGAAAAATACCAAGGAGTCAGAAGGGCCACTTAGGTCACGTGACCCTCTGGCGTCATCGCAACTTGCCCATCGGATTGTGAACAAACTGTGTATCATGGCAAGTAGCAGTTAAATTAATGATTGGTCACGAGAGGTTGTTCGGGAAGAGGAACCTGGGTCGCACAAGCCCCACAGATGGCAGCACCTGTCATCGCAGGGCAGAGGCGCATAGCTTAACTGCGCCACGAGTGGCATGAGAACTCCTAGGGACCTATGAATTCTAAGTAGGGAATGAAGAATTCTGCATATATGGTATGTTCTCCATCCATGATCACAAATCATTAAATCTATCGCGTCATACCCTTAAGGCGGCACTTGTGTCCCCAACAATTTTTTGTTGCGAAAGCAACACTACGCGAGTCGCCGAGCCATTTCGCGAAGCTGAGGAAAGGCCATACTGCGCATGCGCGAGGAGCAGTGACGTCACACTGCGCACAGCTGGCGCGCCGCCACCGTCGCTGCGCGGGTGACTCAGAGGTGCCGCCGCCGCGCTCGCCAGTTGCGCATGCGCAGTAGCGGCGCATAGCTAGCGTACCGGGGCCGCCGCCGCTGCCGCGCGCTCTCCATCGCCTCTCTCTCTCTCTCCTCGTTGCTTTCGTAATCCCCCCGGTTTAACCAGAGCTAAACCACTGCCAATTTTTTATTCTGCTATCAAGCTGCAGCGGAACGTCATATTTTAAAATCGGAGATCAGCAGTGGCACCACTGCGGGTACCGAGGAAATAATTCGTTCTTTCACGATAAGAATAACAAATTTTATTTTCTGAGACGGTAATTATGACATTTTTCGAGATGTTATACCACAGAGAAACGTTCGGGCGCCTCTGAAACGATTGAGCCTGATTTCGTGAGCGCTGGTACTTGCGTTGCCATTTCCTCCCAAACGCCTCGTTGCTGATTTCTCACGCAGAGAACTGAACCTGCAGAATTGCAGTACTCACCAAATGTTAGTCAGTTCAAGGCCGTGTACGACGAGAAAGGAAAGGATAAATGTCTCCCAGATGCCACGTTTCTTTTCGCACCAGTTTGGAGGCCGCATTCACAGTGACGAATTCTTTTCGTGTCTTAGTTGCAACGAAGAGACTGAATTAGGCGGCTTATAAGAACACGTAAAGAAAATATTTCCATAGGACTCACGTTCTTGGTGTGCGCTGGCCACGTAGGCGAGATCGTCGAAGTGAACCAAGTCGTATCCACCTTGGCTCATAAAGTCCGAGTCGGCGTATCCCAGCAGCTGCTTACCCCTGCAAGGGAGATAGCGCGTGCGACACTTCAGAAACCAGAATGCGCTAAAGGGACGAAAATAACGTTCAGCCGTTGTTTGCAAACTCACGCGCAAGAAATCATCCTCAAGAGTCTGCACAGACATATCGTTAAGGCATTTTTTTTTTAATGTACGTAGATCCCTCTTAAGTATTAAAAACGCGCATCATTACCCATGCTATGTGCTAAGCAACCCGGAGGGAGGTTGTCAAGTGAAGCGGCGAGATCACGACTCTGAGCAGCCTTTGTACGAACTGCCACGGAAAAGCAATACCTCGGTAAAGAATTCAGTTCGGAAGTATTTGCAAAATCCCTGACTCTACCCGCGTTACATGACCTGTTACAGTGAAATCATTATAGCGAGGGATTAAAAAGACATAGGCAGTACTCCTCTACTGCTGTTCTTCCCGCACTCCCTTACAACAATTTCTTTAGACGGTCTATAGACTGTCCATAGACTTTTGTCTATAAGGTCTATAGCCTTTATATAAACTGCCCATTAACTTTTGTCTATAAAGTCTACAGACTTTCTATAGACAAATCGTACAGTCTATAGACGAATCCTACAGACAGTCCATATAGGCAAATCCTACAGTCTATATTAATCAATAGATTTAAGACCGTACACTTTTAGTAAACTTTTTTCTATATATAGTATGTAGACTGAGATCAGACAAAAGGAAATATCTATAGGAAGGCAGTAGAGTCTATAAAAAGCCTGCAGACAGTCCATCGATGGTTTCCATAAAGAGTGCACCCCTTAGCATGTTTCACCACAAACAAGCCAAATCTCAACTACATGAACTGTGTCACGCATAATTACCGCCCCTCCATCCAAGGACACGTTCAAGGATATGAGCCTCAAGCATATATTAAATAATGCCGATGAAGATTTTCTCTTGATGCAGAGAAGATCGAAGTGACCGACTTATTCCCATGCACTTTCGCACGCGTCGCGTGTTGTAGTGCGCACTGCCGGTGTGGAGGAGAACAGTATATAAAGTGTACAGCAGCAGTATACCTCTGGTCCATGGAGACAAGAGCCAGGTCGAGCTTGTGCTTGCTCTTGAACATGGACTCCTTCTGGGGCATCTCGAGCAGCGAGGGTGGCCCGAAGGGCGTGCACACGGCGAACAGCGCCAGCGGAGGCTCCTCCGTCTTGTGGTTCTGGCCCTGGAGCACGCGGATCTTGCCCTGGATGTCCAGCCGCTGCGGAGAATGCACGGAGAGGTTCAGTGTGGTGAGAAAAGGCAGCGAGTTTGGACACTGGGTGAACGTCGACCGGAAAAGCAGTCGCCGTCTTAAACTCCACAAACTCGTTGCCAGTGCAGCGCCAGCGCTTTCTTAATAGTTCCTGCTTACAGCACGATGTTGTGACGCCCTTGTCACGCTCATCTGCGCAACATACCCTCAATTCTTGCAACAACTCTTTGTTTTCTATGACGAGGCTTCACGAACTGTGCCAAGCTTGCACGGGCGAAGTTCGAAAGTGACTGTAAGCTTTGCTTGCTACGAGAATCTTTCCGCATCGAATGCAGGGAGAAGCGTTAGTCTTCATGCCACCAATTACACCACTAGAGAAGCGCTCAGGAGTTCACCTCGTCAGCGACGTTGGGAAAGTTAAGTCAGTACCGAAGCTCCATCCGAAGAATGTAAGACGTGAAAGTCTTGAGGAAGCTTGCAGGGTCGAAATGATGCGCAACAGAGACTAGAAGGCAAAGAGTCGCTACTGGAACCCACTCCTTTTGTCATTCTTTCTTACACATGATTTTCATTTCTCAACTTGCCGCGTTAACAAGAACGCGTCAATCGGCCATCGACTGGCTTAAATGTGGAAGTTCTAAGGCAGTATTTCGCCACTTTCAGTAACCACCGGTGCATTTCTTTTTTAACAGGATGCTCCCCCCCCCCCTTGTTTTTAAGTTTTGCGAGCTAGAAAATAACAGCGCGTACAGGGCGCACACATAGTTGCAAATACATTATTTCAAAAAGGGGCAATTACTGATCAATTAGATGTGTTCTGCTCCCAAAGTCCTTTGTGTAATACGTAGCTGGGATGCTCGAATCTAGCTGCTAAGATCCACAAATACTACCCATCATTGCCACGCGAACTGCTTTACGGGCAGCTCCCGAAAAAAGGATCGCCACATTTTCCTCCAGCATTACAACACGAAACTCTGCGATTACAGTAGTGCACGAAAGAACAGAGCAAAACGAGAAATAAAACAAAAACAAAGCAGCGTCGTGAGCAGCACCGTGCTACATGCCACCAACGCGGCGCAGAACAATAGTTCGTCGGAAGTCCGTTGCTTCCTCTCCTCTCTTATCATTCGGACAAGAGAAAAGCCCGAAATAGCGAAATAAAGGAAGCAGCAATGAGGGGAATTGCGCTGTGATGGAGACGAGGGAGAAGTGGACTCCCTCTCCCCTCTCGTGTGCACGGAGACAGGACAGATTTATCGATAAATCATTAACCGACGCACCTGGACGCTAAGCCACTCTCACTCTCTTTCAACCACCTCCCCTCTTCCCTCTTTCTGTCCCCACTCCTCCGGGGTTTCCCGAACAGAATGCGGATTCATCTGTGTAGGGAACGCAAACGGGGTTGCCCCGCGGGGTTGCTCTGTCGCGCGCACCGAACTGCGCCATCTCACGGATGTCTTGGCCGGGAATGATGCCGTGCGCACACAAGGCCGAACCGTATTTTGTGCACCTCCATTTGTGGTCTCGTTGCAGCTAGCGTGTATTGTTTGTTTCTGAGTAGCGCATAGCTCCCGTGTGTTCCCGCTGATCACGAAAGCGAAATTGTCCGCGTGGTAGCGATGGGGAGAAATATGAAGATGTTCTGTCACTGTGTTCTCAGAGCAGTAAGAGAACACATCACGTTAGTTAACCTGAAGCCATTACTACTTTTTCCTGCACTGGTTGCGACGACGGTAGAAAGGTTGCTTACGCAGGCTAGCCGCACTCTATACGTACCTAGTTCCAGTAGATTTTTGGTTAGGAAGAAAGTGGTTAATTTAACTAGCGCAAAGTTATTTCTCGTGTATTGCGATTCCAGCAGTATAGTACGTCTAGAAGCAACGCACGCGGCGCAGAAATCAAAATTAAACAGCTTTTGATCGGAGCGACACATGCAACCGTGCACATGTCAGCTCCGAGTTATCTTTCTCTTTTTCAGATCCACGCAGATTCATTCCTAAACATTCACAGCCGACTGCGTGCATATTACGAGGCGATGGCATATATGTGTGTGTGTGTGTGGGGGGGATGGAGGGGGGGGGGGGGGGGGGGGGGGGGCAAACAAGGGAAGGGGAATGAGGGGCTCGTTATAATTACGCGTCCGTAATTCGGAGGTCGTGGGTTCGGATCCCAACGGCGGCATGTGGTTGTTTTTTCTTCTGCTTTTCTAATCAATTAGCTTTAAGCGATAACATATTCAGTAATATTCTAAATTGATCAACACCACAAAATAAATAAATTAATTAAAAATCCCCTGTGTCCTTTGGTTTCTGTGGCTGTTGGCTTCTCTCATATAGTGTGTGTGTGTGTGTGTGTGTGTGTGTGTGTGTGTGTGTGTGTGTGTGTGTGTGTGTGTGTGTGTGTGTGTGTGTGTGTGTGTGTGTGTGTGTGTGTGTGTGTGTGTGTGTGTGTGTGTGTGTGTGTGTGTGTGTGTGTGTGTGTGTGTGTGTGTGTGTGTGTGTGTGTGTGTGTATATGTATATATATATATTCAAACTTTGCGCACCAACTCTACACACCCGTAATCACTTCCTATTATACACTCTTGTCTGCTTGTAGTCAGCGTTCCTTAAGCTGACAATTCAAAAATTCATAAGAGTTTCTACAAGTATCTGCGTATGTCTTTATCTGTGTACCTAAGTGAGCATTAGCCATGAATGCTATGCTTAACTTCACTGCTGCTGCTGACTGTTACCCTTTATCATGAATTTAGTGCCGCAAGGGCATCTGCGGCCAAAAAGCGCCATAGCGCAAGGTATTTGCGTTGCACAAAGTGGGGTCAAAGGCCCATCATCTAGACACCTGACTCCCTCAGAGTCCGAGCACCAGGCCAGGATACAGCTTGAACCCATTGTATCACTGGTATATGTACCCGTCGGTACTGGGGATCGAAACCCGTCCGTCCCGCATGCAAGGCTGATGCTCGAACGACTAGCCCACCGCAGCGGTACTGTAACCCTTGGAATTGGGATTACCTTATCAAACAGCCGATTGTATGTCATTTGGTTTCACTTTATTAATCGAAGGAATTAAGAAACTAAGAACGCTATAATTCAAGTACATTTGATAGGTTGGGGCAACCAAAAGGAAATAAAAATAATAAGCCCCTGCCTGCACCACATAAATATAATTCAAGTACAGTCAGCCCGGAATGAGACGTGAACAGCGCCTGTCATCGAAACAAACTATCTTACTTGTGTGCCTTCAGCTGCAGTGCACCACTCGCCTGATTAATGTTTAAGGGCAAAAGGTCTTGGTTGGTTTATGGTTTATGGGGTTTAACGACCCAAAGCGACTAAGGCTATGAGAGACGCCGTAGTGAAGGGCTCCGGAAATTTCGACCACCTGGGGTTCTTTAACGTGCACTGACATCGCACAGTACACGGGCCTCTAAAATTTCGCCTCCATCGAAATTCGATCGCCGCGGCCGGGATCGAACCCGCGCCTTTCGGGTCAGCAGCCGAGCACCATAACCACTCAGCCACCGTGGCGAACTGGGCAAAAGGTCTACGGGTGTATATATTCCTAAACCGGTTGTAAAGTAATATCTTGCTGCAAAGTAGAAAAGTACGGCACATGCGTGTTCGCGTTTAATTTCGGCCTGATCGCACATTACGAGTGACGTCTGGCCCACGCCATAAAAACGTCGGTTTAAGCTTGTTGCTCAAGCCCAAGAACTTCGCCCAAACATTAATAGCCCTCATAACTACGTTACGGAAACTGCAAGCGAATACATTTCGATTCGATGTTGGAAACTTAAACGCTGGCACAGTCCCAATAAAAGAGAAAAAAGGTGCACTGCCTCTCCGTTCAGGTAAGTAACGGTTAGCCAGGCATTTCTAGGCGCCAGGAGCGACTGGTGTTCGAGGGAAGCAAAAGAGAAAGCGGACGGACGACAAAAAAAGAGCAAAGGAGGCGTCCGGCAAAAAGCGCGTAGGGCCCGCGCTGATGGCGATGGCGATCGGTAGAGTGCCATTTAGCGAGGTTTCCTGCGCTTGCTGCCGAGGTTGTGGCCCGGGTAGGAGCATCCGCTTATGACGGCTCCGAATGGCTTCCTTTCTTCTTTCCTATTTTACCGCTCTGCACTCGCTCCCTCTTTGCGATGCATTGCCGTCCAGCGCGTTCTGTTAAACAGGGGCAGGGCAACACCCCCCCCCCCCCCCTTTTTCCAACTACAAAAAAAAAAAATGCTTCTTATTTGTTTTTTGTTTTTTTTACCGCTTCTGTTATTTGTTGGCGTTGCGTGGAGCTGGCCCTCCGATGAAGAACGTGCAATATGCAGGGCGTAATAGTGGTTTCGAACCTTTTTTCTAGTTTTTGTGCTCATTTCTAGTGCGCGTTCTTCATCTTTAGCTGCGCATTTTTTTGTTCTCTTCTAGCCCTCGTTCATGAGGTCAGAATGGCAGGGCATGGGAGCAGGCAAGGCTGTTCCTGCTCGATAGAAGCGTGGTGGAGTTCGCATTTTGCGGAGGAAACAACGATACTACAAAAGAAATGAAGTGAAAAATTTAAAAACGAGGCTTTGAGGTGGTGTAGAGTGCATGCGTCTGAGCATCTGTTCGCGCGTTCGCACCGGCGAAAGTACTGTTCACAGTCAAGTCTGTGAAACATGAATTTGTAGGTTCTTTCTCTCCGAGTTCTCTGATTTCTTTGTGAGAATGCGCAGACGACCGTATCAACTATCTCTTCACATCGACATGCATGGATTTGCCTCTATTTCTCCGCCGTATAGCTACGTCAGTCTTCGCCTTACAAATGGAAGATTCGAGGATAGCGGGTCGACACTACTTGGACACTTTCACATCCGACCATAAAACACAGGCCAGTTTCATCTTGCGTTTTCACTAACGCATTTAAGTCATCACAATAAAAAACCTGTCATTACTTCAACATTTCACCTTTAAATCCTCGCACTCGCATATTTAAATAGTATTTTTTCCTGCATACCGCATCAGTTTGGAAGTTATTTTCAGCAGCCATTCGCTGCTTTTCCGCTGAGAGAATTTTTGGATGTTGCTTAGTGTCCCTGATGTGTTTACGCTCTGCTTCTTTCTTTGTATTTTAAAAACATTCAAGACAGCAATAAGTGAAAGTAAATAAATAAATATAAAAAGCAACGCAATGAAGAGACGCGTAAGTGTTGGCGATAAAAAACAAAATAGCACTGCTGACGGCTTGACAAACAAAAAAAAAAAGATGGAACTCATAATGCATGTCAGTGGCAACAGTAGCACTGTTGTACTCACCAAGAACCCGGAGGTGTTGTCCAGTAAGCAGCGAAAACGCACGGTGAAATTCCTATCGAGGTATTGCGCGTTCTCTGGAAAAGAGAAAGCAGCGAGGAATACACCGTTAGCGAGTCATCGAGACAAAAAGAAAAAAATGCACGATGGTTGGCAAAAACTTTTCAAGAGTGAAGCATGCATGGCATCCTGCGTGCTTTCCCTGTCCTCCGCCCTTAGCTCTGTTGAGCCCATGGCATTTATATACGGGAAAGAGTAGCTGTACATGAGTGAGGAGGGCCAGTGAGAGTACGGATGGACATAGCAACACTAAGTTTAACTAGTGACTGGCGAACAGAAATGGGATTCAAAATGAAGCACTCTGGTCTGCAGGGCGTCGATTACCGGTGAACCGATTGCCAAGCGTCGAACACCAAACAGACTTTGTGGGTGAGGAGCAATGTTGGACATAGGGTTGCCTTGCGCAGATGGCAGCGGATGGTCTTCCGTGTTCGACTGAGAACGGCGTTGCCAAACGTGCACGCTGCTTCCGAGAGCCAGCATCTTTTGTTGCGGAACTGTTCTTGTGCGGGTCGCGAAGCACGTTTTATTTACTATACCCCAAGCCAACAGCTCTAGCATTCTCAGCTCAGTGGCTATGGTGCTCGGCTGCTGGCCCGAAAGACGCGGGTTCGATCCCGGCCGCGGCGGCTGGACTTCTTTGGAGGAGAAATTCGAGGCCCGTGTACTGTGCGATGTCAGTGCACGTTAAAGAACCCCAGGTGGTCGAAAATTCCGGAGCCCTCCACTACGGCGTCTCTCATAGCCTTAGTCGCTTTGGGACGTTAAACCCCATAAACATAAACATAAACGCAAAGCTGAAAATCAGTAGGCATCGTCCGTCGGTCGACCGTTCACACGGCCGCATCGGTAAAGGAGGCAGTGTGGACCTCTCTGGCCATCGCAACGCGTTTCTAGCGGGACGGAAACTGGGAAATCCTCGCAAAGCCACAATCAACGCCGAGAGTGCGGGCCGCCTGAAACCACTGCTTTTGGTGGAGCGAGCAGAAACCTTTCCCCCTTCTCTACTCTACTCGTACAACGCTAGTCCCCCCCTTCCTTCATCCTTCCCTCGTTCCCGCACCCCCTGCACTAAGGCATCGGCCCGTTCCATCGGCTCTGCCGCAGCACCCGCGGCGTCTCCTCCTCCTCCCTCACCGGTGTGGCACCGTCTGCTTAGCAGCCAGGTACGGCGGATGGGGAGGGCAGGTAAGGGCGCCCATTAACGTTTCCTCCCCCCCCGTTATTTCTGGCTCCCCTTCGGTCGGTCGGTCGGCCCGCCTGCATTATTCAATGTGTCAGCGGGACCGTACGCCGCTCCCCCCCCCCCCCCCCCCCCCCCCCCTCGACACAACAACGAGCCCAGCACACCACACAACACCGCTCCTCGGGCGGCGGCGTGGTGCTCCCCCCCCTCCCTTCTGCTGTCTCCCGCCCCTTCCCTGGGAAACAAAGAAACCGCTCGAGCGTTCAAGCAGGTGAAAGCGCACCCCCCTGTATTTTATTCGTATTTTGTTTTCTTTTTTTCTTTTGCTGGCGTCCGTCGCCACTGCGCCCGCTGTCGCGACGGACGATAGACCAGCGGGCATACGGCCGCTACGCGAAACTGAGCTCACTACATAGGCTGTTTGCTCGCGTCCGCAAGCGGTTCTTGACAGGAGCAGCAGAGAAGACAGCCAGCGCCGGAGTGACCCAAGGAGAGGCAATGAGCAGCTTTCTGACAGAAGGTGCGAATCAGACGTGACCGGCCGCGGCTTCCGGCCTCGTTGAAGGGGAAATAGGATACCTCTACTTTCGCACTCTCTTTTAAGTGTTTGGTAGTTGCTGCCAGCTACTCAAGGCTTCGGTCTTTCTATTTCCAAAACAACATTGTTCTCGTGTATTTTATGCGCTCTCGTGAAGCAAAGCTTCCTGTGATTCCAAGCAAACCTCACTTAATGTACCTTTACGGCACCTTCCATGATAGACATTATTTTGCAATAAAAAAATTCCGCGCTTTCCCGCACGCTGTAGTTGCACTCATGCGGTATCACGAGTTGTATTTTATGTGGCGTTTAACGTCCCGAAACAACATATGGGGTTATTTAAGACGCCGCTGTGGAGGAATCCGGATTAATTTAACCCTACTGGGGTTGTTTAGCCTGCACTGACATCACACAGTACACGGGCGTTATTGAATTTCTCCGGGATTCGATACCGCGACCTTGGGATCAGCACCCGAACGATGAAGTCATTGAGCCACCACGGCGGATTAGTATCATGAGTGATTGTTATGCCTCTTCGATACGGAAACTGCACCTCACGGCCAAAGTGAAGGACCGGTACTTTATCACTATCGCTTGTCAACCTCATAATTCGCCCATTTCGCGCACTTGCTTACCCATTTAATTTTTATTTCTTTACTCATCGTCTTTCTTCTTTAAATGCGATACCACCAAAAGCTTAATCGAAAAAAAATTGTGTCGTCAGTCATGAAATTCGCCCATTGGGTGGAGGGAATTGACGTCACCAGAGCCGACAATTCCCATTGGCTGGATTGAAGTGACGTCACTTCAGGTAAAGGCATCAACAGCTTTTAATGCTATCGCACTGCCAACAAACACACGAGGTGATTACGTGTCCCTATGATTTCTTTTCTCGCTCATTTACGGGCATGATCCACTGCTTCGTTCCCGTCAAACATTGCTTACATATTGCACTTCCCAGAATGCAACACGAAACCGCGAAAGCTATGAGATAACACGCCTGCTGTCGACTCATAAAACCATGCGTTGCTTATAGACGCTGAGCTCTGAGTAGCGGAACCATCAAATAATAAAAATTCCGCCGTATGAATAACCGAGCCTCCTAGCTTTGCAAGGTCATGAGCCATTATATGCTTAGAGTGCCGATACAGCGGTGGAAGAAGGGGGTGCGAACGGCAGTCGATCCGACCACATTTATTTTTTTCCCCCTTCATCCCCGCGTTGGCACGCGACCCTTGTTAACCCTATTCTTTGAGCTGTCAGCCTCAAAATTGATCTCGTGGTGCCGACCGCGGTCCCGCACGGGCTGTGGACCGGAGCGTGTGCGTAAAGGGAGGAAAGCTAGAAAACTGAGGAGTGTAGCGGGGAACTCTGTGGGCACCGGCGCTGCCTTGTTCGCTTTCTCTCTTTTACCGCGACACCTTCAACGAGTGCGAAAACTCTTACGGCGTTCCTTGTGAATGATTCTCTGCGCGTGTGAAAGCACGCTATGACGGGACGATTCGTATACGAGGTCTATTAGAAAAGTATCCGACTTTATTAAGGCGGAAGCCTTTAATGCCTCATCGTTGTAAGCAGGAGCTGTCGACAAGAAATGTCACGCTTTTCAGTTGGTCGAAACGGTCGTAACGTCACAGTGCGCGAATTTCAAACGCGGCCAACTGTACTTTGGCTACTAACCACGCAACCAATTAAAGGGATCGTATAGTGATGCTCCAAGTAAGTTTGAGTTTAGTTAATTGCTTACTTCACCAATTAGTCCAATTAACCTTTCTAGTCAGACCAGATAAATAAATAAAACCGAGTAAGAAATTGGCCGAGCTTGGGAATCGAACCCCGGTCTCCGGAGTGCGAGTCGAGCATGCTACCACTCGGCCATGCCAGCTCGATGGTTTGGAATGAACAAAGTTGCGTCTAGTGAATACGGTGTCTTCGTTCACTCTCATCTTCCTCCCTTCCCGTTACGGCGAGGTTCAGGAGTGCACCGAGATATGCGAGACAGATACATTTCCTTTCCTCAAAAACCAATTTACTGACGAGCAAGGCGTATTTGTCCGCGTTTCCGATTGGTCCAAATTGTCGTGATGTCACCACGCGCGAATTTTGACGGGTGTCCACCGAAATATGTGAGACAGTTACTGGGCAACTTTCTTTCGTCAAATACAATTTTCGACTGTCTACTGAGATATGCGAGACAGTTAATGCGTAATTTTCTTTCCTCAAATACAATTTTCATTTTCTTCACTACGGCCCCTCTTTCTTCTTTCACTCCACTTCCTCCCTTCCTGTACAGTGCGGCTCAGGTGTCACCGAGACGACAGGTGGTGGTGGTGAAAAACATTTATAATACAATAAATATTTACAGAGAGGTGATTGGGGTAGGCCCTATTGGCCCTTTCCCCTAACAATACTAGGGAATTACTGCGCCATTTACTTCCCTTAAAAAGCGTTGCGTTCAAAGGGCAAGGCGTCGCGCCGAACGGGTGGTGGCGTTTAATGGACTCAGTGGCAGCGCTACAACACGCTGCCGCGTTCCACTCCTAAAGGCGAAGCTTAAGCGTCATTAATTGGCAGTTAATTAATGCACCAACAAAATGTGAAGTGAACAATCGCGTAGCAGAATCCACCACTCAGGCTTTCGCCTTTCAGCACTTTAGCCGCTAAAGTTCCTCGTAATTTTTTTTTTTTTTGCGAACACCTGATGGATATGAAACAAGCGCGCTTGCATCAGGCGACCTTGAACCTTCATGCGCATGCACGAATTTTTTCCCGCCTGCCGATAGCGTCAGTCGCTGGGACGCAGCATTTGAGTGAGGCAGTGCGCAGTGCTCCCGTCGGTTTTTTATTTCAAGGCAAATGGCGGAGTGAAAGGAGCAGCGCTACTGCATCAAATTTTGCCATAAACTGGGTGACAGCCAAGTGGAAACCATTCGAAATATTCAGACGGCTTTCGGTGACGATGCTATGAGCAGCACACAGATTAAGCAGTGGTACAATTGGTTTAAAGATGGCCGCACATCGGTGGAGAACGAGCCACGCTCCAATCGGTCATCAACATGCTAAAATGACCAGGTCATTGCCGAACTGAACGCTATGGTGACGCGGGACCGTCGCGTGACTATCCGAGAAATTGAGGAAGAGGTGGACAAGAGCAATTTCTCCGCACATTCCATTATCACCGAGGATTTGACCATGGAGAGAGTTGCGGCGAAATTCGCGCCGAAGCTGCTCACGGTGGAGCAAAAGCAGCTTCGTGTTGAAGTCTCACAGGACATGCTGGATTCCGCAAACAGTGACCCCGACTTCATCAGCATCATAATCACTGATGACGAGTCTTGGGTGTACAGGTACGACCCGGAAACCAGATCCCAGTCGTCACAGTGGAAGCATTCCACGTCGCCAAGACTTAAGAAGGCCCGCCAAGTGCGCAGCAATGTGAAAGTGATGCTGACTGCTTTTTTTGACACCCTCTGTGTGGCAGACCACGAGTACGCACTCCACAGGGTAAAACAATGACCAAAGAGTACTACAGGGATGTCCTCCGTTGCCTACGTGATGCTGTGCGGCGCTAGAACCCGGAGCTGAGGTCAACAGGAAATTGGCGCACCCATCGCGACAATGCTCCTGCACATTCCTCGCACTCGATTCAGATTTTTTGCCGAAAAACCAGACTCCTGTAGTTCAACAGACTCCTTACTGTCCTGATATGGCCCCTGCGATTTCTGGCTGGTTCCCAAAATCAAAAGGCCATTGAAAGGAGCGCGATTTCAGACAAGGAAGAACATTATGGCTGCAACGACAGCTGAGCTAAACTCCATTCCGAAAGGGGCCTTTTTGAAATACTTCCCACAATGGCAGCACCGCTGGGAGAAGTGTTTGGAGTCCCAAGTAGACTACTTTGAAGGTGACTAGGTTTGCAACGCTCCAGTTATGCAAGTTTTTTTCTACGGCCAAAGGTCGGATACTTTTCTAACAGACCTCGTATATTAAAACGGCTAGGGAAGTATTAAGGTCTGGTCGGATGCAGGTAGAGTACCAATTCTGCGCCTGCACATAGCGCAGCAACACTGACTCGCTCGACATTGACTTAACTACAAGGTATTTCAGATGTACGAGAAAGAAAAGTTGTAAATTATTTAGTTATGATCAAAATATATTTCAGGAGATGTGTATATGTAGTATACACATAGGATCTAAGAACACTCACTTGGTGCTACTTGCCGGGAACGTTTCGACTTTCGTTAAATCGTGGTACATATACGACATGTCGAATAACCTGTGCATGCTATCGCGACGTTTTGTCTCCCGTCTTCTCGACAGTCGAGTGACAGCTATAGCTGTGAGTCCAAGGCTATGGCTTCTAGACATGCCCCGTGCAGCGCATGCTAACAGCTGTGCGTGCGCGCGCGCGCGCGCGCGCGTGTGTGTGTGTGTGTGTGTGTGTGTGTGTGTGTGTGTGTGTGTGTGTGTGTGTGTGTGTGTGTGTGTGTGTGTGTGTGTGTGTGTGCGCGCGCGCGCGCGCGTGCGTACGTGTTTGTGTGCGTGCGTGTGCGTTTGTGTGAGTGAGTGAGAGAGAGAGAAAGGGAGAAAAGGAGTACACTATGCGTACTTTTTGTTGAAAAATGCATGCCAGTCTGACGTCGAATGATACTGGTGTTGTGATATGCGGGGACGAGAGGTCGCAACTATGGCACTGATCCCTTTTCTATTATATTCAGTCGTCTTTCTCCTTTCCATTGGTCAGTACAGCCCTCGATGCCGATTTTACACTCTAGCAGAAAGGAGCAAAAAGGGAGTAAACTGTCCTCTAGCGCACTCCCATAAAAAAAAAGGAAATGCAGTAAAGTACAGCTCACTCTCCTTTTGCGCCCACATAGGCGTATTCGTGTTCGGAGTGTAGCCCCTTGTAGATTCCTTACTAGCTTTCTGCCCTGACGTTCCTGACGTTTGGCATCCATTGATGACAGTGAACAAAAGACCGAATCAGAAAAGAGCCATCGAAGACACGGCTCCAGGTGTGTCTAGCAAACAAGCACTCGGATATATGACCAACGTCAGTCACAATTTTTGCAACTTATCCCATGCCATGACGTATAATACAGCACATGTAACTTTACATACATGACGGGACGCTGATGTAACAACTTAATTTTGTCGCCTAGCAACATCGAAAGTATATAGGGGCCATGCAGTACCGGGTGTGCCATGACAGGTCTACTAAGCTGTGCAGCAAGTTATCGCACCCATTATTCTGGACACAGAAGAAGCCAATTCGCACAAACGAGAACCATCATTCTAACCAGGAAGACAGAGCCATCCACAATCCACAATGCGCTCGAAGCTGACACGGCACAGCGGGGAGGACGCAGTAAACTCGCTTGTTGGCATCCCGTATACGATGCCTGTGCGCGCTTCAGGTTTCAAACGGGCCTGCTGCGGGCCAGGAAAGCGATGCCCTCGCAACAATGCATTTAATACCGCTTTCATGCAGAGACAGGAACTTTAGCACTACCCTTCTGCACCGGTGAAGTTAGCAACTGCAATGAACCTAGTCTGCGGCTTTGTACTCAGAGAACCAGACGCGAGACTAAAGCCTATTAAGCGACGCAGAGGACGCGCCTTCCGGCTGAAAAATGTTCCCGCATGTCGGAGTGAGGGAGGAGGTGACAGCGCGCCACTCAAAGCTTTGGTTTGAACGTCTGTCGTGCGCCGGCCACACGCCGTGGGGCTAAGGGGGTAGGTAGCACGTGCAGGCGAGAGGGGGTGGGGGGTTAACTGAGGTGGAAAACTGAGTGTTGGAACCGGGTGTGTTTGAGAGGGTATAGGGATAAACATAGCGGGACCGGAGGTGAAGGGTCGCTGGGAGTAGTGAACGGAGCTAGAGAGAAAGAGAAAGAGAAAGCTGTTTGATTTATGATGTTAATGAGGTTGTTACCGGGGGCGAATTTCGCTAGCGGAGCAGCGGGGTGCCCCCTCCCGCGTCGCGCGCCGCGGAAGAGGACGACCGCCGGTCGTGACCACGCTAACGGGGACTGGGCGTCTCGGGGAGGAGTAAAAAGGAGGGCGATGTTGGGAACGGTGTGTATACATTACACGGTGGCGCCGGGGCGGTGAAGCGAAACAGCAGCCCGGGTTTCAGGGCTTTTACCGCAGCCTGGCTGGCCGCCGAGGCCGATCGAGCCCGCAAATAGAGGCAGGACTATAGGAATACCTGCTCCCCTACCTACGTGAATGGGTACAGATGCACTCTCGCTTCACTCCGTGAATAGCGTGACCAGCGGTCGACCCGAGAACGATACGAGAGGGCAAAATGGAATATGGATACCGGTCTATTTGAAGATAAAGAAAAAAGAAGTGTACAGGCAATAACAGAAACGATGAAGAGGGGAAGGCAGACTTCGGAGCACGGGGTGCACCAGGCTCGAGCCAGGACCCCCAAAAGCGGGCCGTGACGCTCCCTCGATCGCGGACAGGAGACAGGGCTTGTCTGCCCGTCGTCTGTCTATACGTATATGCTCTCGCTGGGAGGTAGTTTGCGGATATCGCAATCCCGTTTTTCCTCTCGCGTGCAGAACAAAGGAAATCATAACGAGAACGGTGCTTTATACCTTGCTCTGACTGGTCTCTGAGATCACCGTTCTCTCTCTCTCTCTCCCCCCCCCCCCCCCCCTTTTTTTTTTCTCTCTTTTCGCTTTCGCGGTCGGCAGAGGGCGCTGCTTTGGTTTAGGGGGCCCGCCGCGTGATCCCCACCGCAGCCCGCTTTTCGAACGGTAAGGATACGTGGGGCATTTCGAGGGGGTCCAGGGCTCGGAGGTGAAGCTGGAGGGGGGAACGATCTCTCCAGCAGCATTCAGCAGAGGGAAAGCCATCCAGGTGTGCCTGCCGGTCTGCTCCGCGCGCAGTGACGTGGCCGTGTGAGATTGAGCTTTGTTGTTGCTTTATTATTTTTTTTCACGGGATATAGCGCGTCACCGGCCTGGCATGAGGTCATCATATCGTGTTCTGGCACATTGCAGTGTCTAATCACTTTCATCGAAGTAATGCAGGAAGGGAAAAAATTGCAGAAACGAGTCTCCGCTGGCGTATAAAATGTACACGTTTAAGATATGATGTTATTTTTTTAACAGTGGTGCCGTCTGCTTTGTTTCAGAGGGCACAGGCCAATGAGCTGCTAACAGATGCTAAGATCTGAGGCCTTACAGCACGCACCCAAGCCATGCGAGCTGCTTAAACAGTGTCCACTAATGTAAGGTGTTAGAGTAAGTACCTATAGTGGCCTGCCGGATGAGTAGTTTAAATGATCTGAAAGGATAAGTAAACCTCCTGCGCGCCAAAGCTGACATCATTGCATGCATGCAGCGTACGGTATAAGTTATTCAGTGATGACACTAAGCTCGTCGGCTCGTTTATTTCTTCATTGTCTAAACATGTCTATAAAAGGATTTAGACAGGCTTTATAATGAGAGGTATATCAAATAGCCTTCCCAGTACGCAAGGCAGCGACCAAGAAAATGACGTCACACCGCTGTGATGCCGCGCCATAATGTAACAGAATGAAGACAACCGTTTACACGCATACATCCGCGGCGTCAGTGCATTGGCTAAGCCGTTTCGCTACTCACCACGAGGTCCACGGCTGCAGCGGCAGCGGCCAAAATATGGCCAAAATGCAAACAAATGCCCATTTACTGTGTGGTGTCAGTGAACACTAAAGAAACCCACAGGTCCGGAGTCCAAAGCAAATCCGGAGTGCTATAGACCATGGCGTCTCACATACGTTCGGCTACGGGATGCTATACCGGCCATGTCATCATACCATTTGCACACAGATTGTGACTGTTTCCCGTTCCTTCTCTCTTCCCTCTTTAGTCCCCTCATTCCCTTCCCCTGTGCAGGGTAGCCAACCGGACTCCTTTCTGGTTAACATCCCTGCCTTTCCCCTCTCTCTGTATCTATCTAACTATCATGCGCCACGGCGCCGCATTCAACTGAAGCGGCATGACACCGTGACGTCACATGGCCACGGCGTCACAACGTGGCATGGCATAGTGCAAACTATTAATTGCAAGCATGTATGTGCTAAGACGTTGACAGCATCCACATAGTGCCATTAACGTGACATCACAAGGTCATGGTTTACGCAAAAAGCGTACTGGCGCTAAAAGACGGAGACAACACACACAAGACAGTCCTGTCTTGTGTGTGTTGTCTCCATTTTGTAGCGCCAGTACGTTTTTTGAGTAAACATGTCATGCTACAACCAACTAGCTCAAATCAGTCTTGCATCACAAGGTCATTGCAATAGCCCTGTGATTATATCTTGACGGGATTATTTGGCGGAAGCAATTTTTTTTTTTCTAATCGTGCACAGGTTGAGTTTACTTGACGCCAAGTGTAAGAATAGGCCCGCCAGAAGATGGCGCTCGTGCCGCGAAACTGTGACCACTCACCGGGTAAGAGGGCCTCCTGGAGCGAGATGGCGCTGCGGTCGGATGGCAGCTGCGAGTTCCAGAGCAGGAACCTCTGCAGCTCCTCGCGGTCCTCCGAGTGCACCAGCTCGTACACGCTCTGGTGGCAGATGTCTGACTGTCGGACATGCGCCGAGACACAACACGACCATGTGGGAACACGTCACGGAACACACACTGCACCGACACATGCCCAGATTTCACGGTCATTCAGCAACTAGCGCCACCTGTCGGCTGTGTCAGTGGGGACACTTTAAACTTATGATTTTGAGAAAGCTTGAGTCCCGGCAGATCCTGCTCCAACATGGTGATTATCATGGCCTACTCTTCCATACCGCTGCAATATCTGACGTATAAAATGCGTCTTGCGCTTATAACGAACTATTTCCAACGGCACAAAACGATCAATGGGATGTATTGAAAATTCGAAATCCCCGCGCTCAGTTTGAATGTTCGGCGGCACGTGGTACGTAGTGGTCAGTTGACAAAACTAGAAGCGCTTGTTCAGGTTTCCTGGGTTTGATTCACACAAAAACAGTCTGTAGGTGACACACCGTGTTTCTTTCCATCCCGTCACTGAGGTTCTTTTAGAGTTCTTTACCCACGCTGGTAGCGAAATTCAGCTGAGCTCAGGGGATCTATGCAGCCTGTAGGCAGCTGTCAGAAGCTAGTGGTCGCGTTTACACACCGCTTGTGAGCAATGAGCAACAGCTCTAAATTTCGCAACCACGGTTATCCGCAGAGTTCACTGCAGATACTATCGCGGCGCTTGGCGTTGTGAAGAAGCAGCTCAGATCAATGATTCGGTTTCCGAAACGCACAAGTACCACGATTTCGCTGCGCATGCATTGTTCACTTCAGGCTTTGAACTGGTGGGCTCACTTCTCTACACAAAGAACATTGTTCTTTTCTTTTCTGTCGGTGAGCTCCCGCGAATGTACCGTAAATTGGCTTTGTACCGTATATGGCCTTAATTAAAAGCCATATAAGCCCCAGTGAAACCTGCTTACATTGACATCTAGCAGAAGCGTATCTATTTCCTTTTGAGTACAAGAAAGTGGGCAAACATGGAAAGGCGAAAGACATGTGCAAAGAAAAAAAAAGGCGCCTTGTAAGCAGAGCATCATCGCCATAACCTGATATCCGTTGTAAATCCCTCTCAGTGGCCAGCGCGCGCGGGCGGCGCTCGAGACGCGACCGCGGTTCCCGCTTGGCTGGTCCCGCTGACGCACGCATGAGTGAACGGACGATGAGATATACGGTAAAGGAGAGTCGGTTAGAACGGGTGGTCCGAGGTGGGGCACGGAGAGTTGGGCGGCGCGTTAATTGCGTTCGCGGACAGGACCTAATTGATGTCGCTCGGTGATGAACGGACCACGGTCCGGCGAGCACCACCAGCGCACGCCCCCACCCGTTGTCGTAGCCGCCCTCTCCCTCGCCCCACACCCAACAACGAACGCCACCATAGACGCAACGACGCAAGCGTTGGCGGCGCAGCGCACGGGCCTATTCAGCGCGAACGTTTCCGCCGCCTCTGTCGCCCATTCAGCGAGCGCCAGCGTCGTCAGCACAGCGCTGGCGGTTCGACGCCACCGGCGAGCAACTGCTGCTGATGCTGCTTGTGCTGCCAGCGTCGTCCCGCTGACGTTGCGCTTATGCTGCCGCCGTCGAGTGACCGCCATCGCCAGCTGGCCGTGCGAGCGTTGTTACCGCTCGCCTCTTTCCCTCTCTCTCTCTTCTTCTTTTTCTTCCTCCGTGATCGATTTTCGAGCCGCGCCTTCTTCTTTCCCCTCCCGGTCGTTTCTTTCTTTAATATCTGTGCGACGGTCATTCTCTCCTGACGACAACGACGGCATCCAGGGAGGACGCTTGTGCGCGATGATGGAGCGGGTCCGCGGAAAGCGGCTTCGCGTGAAGTGGAGTGGTCGAGGCTCCTTGTTTCGCTTTAGCGCGAAATCGTTCACCTCTGAGAAACTGAGAATCACGCGTTGTGGACGGAAAGTCATTATCATGTAAAGGCGGGATATAGATCGCGGCGTAGTAGAACATAATCCTTGGCAAGCAAGGCGGCGACCGCGCTGTGCTCGGAAAAGAGAAAAATAACTCGAAGCAAACAAGAAACCTCAAGCGTGCATGATGAAACATAAAAGCAAAAGTATGTGCCTTGAATACATGAAAAGAGAAAAAAGTGAAAAGGGAGCGTCACGTGTCAGTTTCGAAGCCACGACACAAAAAATAAAGGGAGAAAGTCGGCCCCCACATGACAGCCTGTGGCGTGTTTGATTGGCTAGCACCAGAACTCGGTCTTTACGTGGGGCCGACTTCAGAGTGCCCCCAGAGAATGCGCAATGCATATGCATAACGATCCGTCCTGAGGTTTCTTTCGATCTAAAGTTTCATGTGCGGTTGATAAAACGAGATGAACTGAGAAAGGAAATGACTTCATGAGTTCCGATAAACCAACGAGAATAAAACTGAGCACCCGTGAAAAAGCAGATGTAGTGGCGTAAAAGACTCACCTGATGAAAGCCCAGGTACGTTTCGACCGTATGCGACGCGTAGAAAACTTCTCCATCGCAGGTGAGGATGAGCAGGAACCCGTTGAGTGCCTGCGAAGACAACCATAATGCGTTCTTCAGACCAAGGGAAACTACCTCATTCGCTTAATAAACTTTAACAAACAAATCAAAATTCAGAAGACCGTTCACGTAATGTGACGCGAGCTCAGCCTCAGAGCTGCTGAGGGGAATCAAAATCATGTTTGAGGAGCTTAATAGTCACATGATCCATTTATCGCATGATCCATAACTCACTCATGTCATGTGCGCTGGATAAAAGGAGATGAACTGAGAAAAGACTTGACTTCATGAGTTCCGATAAACCATCGCGTTGGCCAGAGGTACTTGATATTATGCTCTGAGAGCTCTGGGCGCTGGCTACTAGCGAATGCAGGCGTGGCGCTTGCGCCACGTGATCACGTGATGCGTTGACACGTGCGCGAGCCAAGACGGCGGATTCCGCCGTTCACGTGCTGATCACGTGATGATGACGCCACTTCGTAGGAACGACGCGACCTCGGCAAAGCATGTCTTTTAACAGCTGACACCCTGAGAAACCGTTAAAAAATACTGGCAATAGTTCCAGGCCGAGCATTGCATAAAGGTATCGAAGTTGCCACTATACGTGCTTTTAAGAAACGAGAGAGGAAGCGAAGGAGAGTTGTGAAGGAAAGCCAGTGGGGTTAACAGGACTCGAGTCCAGTCTTCTACAATACAAGTGGGAAATAGGGAAATGTCAGAAAGAAAGGAAAAAGGACGGAAAACAGAGCCGACCTAGTAACAAGAAAATGGGATGACAGGATATCCCATGCAGAAGAAGAAATAAACGGGATAGTGCGAGAACATTTTAAATGGCGAGCTTTATTGACAGCACAATTTCTTTTAAAAAAATCGCGCTTGCCTCTAGAGGGAGACAAAGAGAATGAGAAAATGTTACTCTAAACTATAATCTAGTTGAAACTATGGTGAAACTCGTTCTATAACTGGTGGTTTCGGAAAGTTAGCTAAATAAATGTTGCATGCTAACTGGAAACTTTCATAGAATGCTTCTAAACAAGCGGGATGAATGCTTGCCTTTTTGAAGATATCCTTATCACACTATACACAAATATTGTTATTTACAGCTCCGAACACCTTTTTATTTAGTTGTTTATGGCGGCGCTTCACAAGATAAGCATGCTTGCTTCATGTAATTGGGCGCAGAGTCCTCTTTCGCCAATGCGTCGCCGGCTACCGCAGTCATAGTTACGCGACACCAACAATTCGGAAAACTACGTAAGGAATTCCCAGTTTCATTCATTCTCCTATTCAACTCTTTCAAGCTTTATTAGCAGCATACAGAAGGCAGCCAGTGTGCTGAGATGGGCTAGCTGGTATGTGGTTTATTAGAAACGCCGGTACTAAGTTCGGGATAGAAGAGTCGGTGCCGTATTAATTTCTGCATCGAGCCTTTTAGATGGCATTGTTTCATTGTATTCAAGCGAGCAGCCAATCCAGCTACGTCCGTATGTGAACCGACTGCGTTCCGCCTGGTGCCAAAGCTGAAGTAAGACAAATACAGACCCTAACAAAAACGATTAGCTAATTATTACTGTTGCGTCACCATGAGAAACAAAGAGCAGAAAACGAAGACAACGATCGTCTTCGCTGACAGCTTGTCCCCTTAAAGGGCAACTGAAACGGTTTTAGAATTCGATGAGTTTAAGGTTGCCGAATGTGCAAAATGTGCAGGTAAAGCCTGCGAAACAGTTTTGCTCTAGCATTTGAAATGGTGGCGTAATCGCCGCATAAAGTCGTCGTCGGCCTTCAGCTTCTCTGAAGTGCACAGCGACGGGCAGAGGCCCCGATAATGACGTCACGTATGACGGCCCTACGTTTCCAGCGAAGAAACGGTCATTCCATGGAAGAAAACCGGCGCCATCGAAGGTGAACCTCACGATGCATTGTTTGGCGCCCTCTGACCACGCACAGCAGCATGCAGGTGTAAGCAGCGGACATCTGAAATTTCGGCAACAATGACGTCACTGCCGAGTTTCATCGCACTCCTCCAACGTAGTGAGGAGAAGCCTAAACATCGTCGCGGTATTAATCGACGATTATGTCACCATTTTAAATCCTAGTGCAAAAATACTTTGCATGCTTTATCTAGAAGCTTGATAGATTCGAATTCTTGAATAACCTCGGATTCTCAAAAAACCGTTTCAGCTTCGCTTTAAGGCGTCTCATGTGACGGCAAGGTTGTTTTGCCTCACACACACAGTTTGCGCAGTGAAGCCAAACGTCAAAAAAAAAAAAGGAAAGAATATATTTCTTTGCGTATTTTGAATAGAGTTTTATTGAGCGCATATAACCGAGCGCTCAAACCACGGATTTCTTTGAAGCGCAGACCGAACTAAGATTATGTTCAGTCGCTTTTCGCGAGGTCGCTGACGAGCTCTGAAGCGGATGTGTTCTCCCAATTACGCTACTCAGAATTGCAAAATTGAGCTTTGCTCGTGACTGTGCTGGGACAGCGTACTTTAGACAATCATACAATGGGCAACGTTTAAATAACATCATGCAAATAGGCTGTGGAAAACAGTAAGCGATGTATAAACCTGCTTCGAAAGCAAAAAGAGCCGATAGTGTCGACGAATGCGCATACGTTACCTATTAGAGCACTAGTTGCGCACGCAGGCACTTCAGTTCATTTCATTTCAGTGGCTCAGTTCGTAAAGAGAGGAAAACAACGGTATCATGCTACTGACGAGATAGAGACATTAGACATACAGAGTGCGGTTTGTACTCCACCAGCCTTAATTCCTGTAACTTCGTTTGTATGCTCCAAAACCATTTGCTCTTACCATTAACCTGGCGCTATGCTTAGAATAGCGCGCCATTAAAATAAGTGAGTTTAGATTTATTCCTGGCATACTTTACTACAGCCTCATCATGCCTTCAAAATAGAAAAAAAAAACCTTTCCTTCCGGCCCTGTTCGCTTACTTACCGAGGCCATGAACGCCGCATAAAAAAGAAGCGTGTTTGCGTTTACGGCGGGAATTCTCTAAACCTCTTTCTACCCCGTAAGCACTAAACCCTATTTGTAAAGGGAACGGTTTAAAATAGAAAATAAAAGTCAAAATAAGAAGAACGCAGAGTAAATTGAGAAACGGAATACTTCCAGATTAGATGCCTCAGTCGACCAAGAGCCATGTCTTTATCTTTGAAGCGCATCGTGACCCGGTGGCTCAATCTCATTCCATCTTTGAGCAAAGAAGACCGCACGTTCGTATCTCGCGGGAACAGGAGCTTACGACGTCGTAAACGCGCGCGTTCTCACTGGCAAGAGTAGCAACCCCGAGACACTTGAGACCGCGGAAGGTTTCGCATCACTGAGCGAGAAAGTGTCACCCAGTATATCAGAAACGCCTCTGAGGCTTCCGTTTGCCACGGTAGCAGCTATATTTGTGCCCGCTTTTTGTTCATTTGTGTTTACATTGCGGGCTTGCTATCGTAAGATTTTTTTTTCTTTGTAAGGACAGTTAACTCACATGCTGCACGACGGCTTTACGCATAGAAATTGGTTTGTGTCTAGGGAGGTATTAAAAGCAACCGTGTAAAATGTGTGCCAAAAAATCCGGTTCTGAGGCAGCTCGTAAAATTTGTGATATCACTGCGTTCGCTGCCTCCATTGAAAAAGACGATAAGGGGGAGTTTCTGCAGAGAGAAAAGGCGCCGTAACTGTCGCTCATTGCCTGCACACCTCAACCATGCCGTGGGCAAGGAGATAAAGAGGGCAGAAGCGAGAGAGAAAACAGGAAGAAAGATTGTGGAGATAGAGGCTAGATGGACAGACGCACCAACATGCATGGACTCGGGCCAGTGGTGCCACGAAGCATCAAACGGTTGTAAACGCTTCCTTGCTAGGTGCCATTCAGATAGCGGTGCAAATTTCTCTTTGTTTTTTTTTTTTAACCTGAAATTGTCGCTGCTTACTTACACATGCGGCGTTTTCGGCTGGCGAAAGCAATATCCGTTACCTGTATACACGCTATAGCTACCACGTCCTTTTTATACAGCATATTAGAGCAGTGTGCAATGAATCCGCTTAATAATCAATATAAAACAAAACAAGAAACACGGGGTTCCGGGGGAAGAAAAAAAAAATGCACCTGGAATTTTTCATCAGTACGAATTCTTCGGCTCCTTGTAAATTACTGATTTCGAAAGCCGACTTGATTCTTCCTTATGTTTATTTTTGATGATGCCATATTCTTTTTTTCTCACGCAGACAGGTGCTGTGCGGTAACATGTTATAAGCGGTCTCATTTTATACTCGAAACGTTAGTATACACCGAAATCTCGGTGAACTGCGTCGATACTTTTTTCTCTTACACTGATGCGTTACCTTCTTTGTCATCCGCATAATGTCATTAGAACAGACACAAGGCTAGGCGTATCACAACATATGCGTTACCATGTGCGTAATTCACATGCGACAATGTATACATTTGCGTGCATAAAGCATATGTAGGAATATTCACGATCTGTGAAAAAAAGAAAGGGTAACAAGTGTTCATACACATTAGGACTGCAGATTCACTTTATTCCAATCGCTAGCTTAATAGCGTCATAAAAAAATGCAACTCCAGCAAATTGCCGGGCATATAGACAGAGAACTAAGTCGAGGAATAAGCAAAGATCATTTGAATATAATTGGTGCCGAAAAGAAAGAATAGCTATATAGTATCGAAGGATATGTTACTTGGTTGACAATTTGTTGTCAACAATATGCCAGTTGACTGCTGGGATGAGATACAAGTTTGGTTAGACGCCGGCATAATGCACTCCACCCCCCGCGTTGTTTACAGTTCTTTCGCTTGTGACTTGGTGTATGAGCAAAGCGACAACCTACAATTTTGATACACGCAGGCCATGCATGCTCTGAAGTAGCGTGCCTGCATGTACAGATAGCTTGAATAGATCACTGAACACTCAGCACATAAGGAGAAAAGCATTGCTTACTTCCGCGCCGAACCCGAAATAATGTCACGGCGCAAATACTGATGGGAAAAATCATTACTATAGATGTAAAAAAAAAAAAAAGATGAGTTTCATCTCACACGTTAATTACTTGAATAATATGGATCATTTTTTTCGTATACTGCTCAGTCACACACTTAGAGAAGCTTTATCGTTCCTTTTATCCTTTTTTTTCCGAGCTAGAGCGAGTATCAATTACGTTTAATTAAGGCAAGCCACACATATGTGAAGGCGTCCATCACGTAAAGACATACTGTTAATAAATGCCCTAGAAAGAGCGCATGTGTCCTGCACACGTGCTTTCCGCACCGACGCAAGCACGCATAGTGGAGACCGCGTCACTGCGTCCTGCCGGCCAGCCGCCGAGAAAACGCTCTGCTCGTTCCATTGATTCCCCATTGGACGGAATCGAGTCGCGCTGGAGAGGAGGAGTAGAGAGGGAAAGAGAAAATCGGGAGCGAGGGAAACGAGGCACGACGTAGGGGAAGCGCGTCGGCGTCTGTCGACGACGAACGGGAGGGTCAGAGCGAAGGAAGAGCCTCAGGGAGAATAGGGAACGAAGACAGATGCCTATGAAGCGAGAAGCACAGAAGGTTAGGGAAAAAGGGAGAAAAAAACGAAGTGGTAATGAAGCACAGAGCGAGATATAAAACGACTTAAGGGAAGCGCTCGCCTCTCCCTCTAGATGAGACAAAGCGAAGGGGAAATAAGGAAAATGAAAGAGGAGAGGAAAGAAAGAAAAACCTGGGCAATGTGAAAGGGAGAGAGGAGAGGGGAAGGAGGAAAGGAGACAAAGGAAGCCGGACGGACGACCCCGCCCACGGCGCGCACCCGACGTTGGATTCGGCCTATACGGATCGATCCGAACCCTGGCTGCGCTGGGCGACGCGCGGTGCTCACGTCTCCCCCTCGCTGCTGCCACCGCCTCGCCGCTTGGAGCGACGACCCGGGAGCGTTCAACATCTCGACGGGCGTTTATGCTCCCGTACGCCTCTCTGTCTTCGGCGCGTCGTTCCCTACGCGTCATGCGCCCGCCGGCGGCGAGGCGAGCGAGCGGTATGTATAGGTGCGTGTGTTCGCGCAAGCGTTTGCTTAGCTAGAAACCCCCGAAATGCGTGGCAAAAATAAAGTTATAGAAAGGCCGGCGATGGGAAGCGAAAGGCAGGGTCTTTCCTTTCCACTCCCGAATTCGTTCGCCTTCTTTTTTTTCCTCCAGGCTCCCTTGGGTTCCGCGGTTGCTGATTTGCAAACTTGCTTGCGAAGATAAAAGTAAGAACGACGAGCCTATCCGTGCTACAAACAGGGAACACACACCGGCCACATCAGGAATAAGTAGCCCGCAAAACTATAGGATTCGTGGCAGGTCTTCGCTTTCTCGATCGCCTTCGTACCGTTGTGTTTCTCGACTCTCTCTAACCTTGCCTTTTGTCTTTCCTCTAACCCTGTATTTTTCTTATGCCCCTCTTTGTTTTTTTTAGTTCGGTTCTAACCGTATTTGGCTTCCCGGTAGGATCGCTGACATCTTTGTTCTGCGCGCCTGTCTGTATACTTGCGTACGTCTCCGTCTTACCATCGAAGACCGAGGGTGCGCTATCTGGTGGACATTTCTGCCGATGCCTTACGCCCCGCCCACCCAGGCGCTTCATCCGTCGTCTGCTTTGTCTCTAGCCTGCGCTTTTCTTTTTCTTTTCCTTCGGCCTGTCGACGATCGCTCGACTCCCCCCCCCCCCCCGTTTTCTGGACGGTAGGCTTCCGCTACTACTGCGCTGTCATGTGGGAACAACCGCAGTTCCTTCTATACGGGTATAGCTCTAAAAACGTCAGCAAAATAAAAGTATACAGAATAACAGCCCGACGAATAGGACAAGCATTTGCTTCTTGCTTCGCTCCTCTATACTGGACTGCCGGCGGCCTTTTGCGAAGCATGCGTTCAGGCGTGTCCGTTTTCTGTGTTGGTGTGTTTCGCGAGCGAGCAAGTGCGGCGGGGGCGTGTTTGGGAGGACATTCGGAGATGGAAGCGGCCGTGATTGAGACGTTTACGTATACAGCTCTGGCTACCGCGTACAGCGGCTGCCCCGATGGTCTCCTCTTTTCTTGACAGACCTCAGAGCCCTACATGTATCTGGGCGGTTACCGGCTGCTTGTACGCTCGACCTTCGGCCCGTTGTTTCTTCCGTCACTGACATGCCTTTTGTGTTGCTTGTTCCTCTCTTTGGCCCGTATTTGCTCCGAGCCCCTTTAGTATACCTCGATGTGGATAAGAGGCTAAACGGTGTATGGTGTGCCTTTTAGCTGCGCGGATACGCTCGTAGCTGAGGCGGGGCCGGAGATGTTAAAAATGCTGAACGAGCCACTCGGGTCTGGCGGTCGCAGACTTGCGACCGATTGTGCCTGTGACGTCAAACGCGGAGTTGAATTTAGCAAAACGTTGCTGTACACAAGCTGTCATGAAAACTTGGTTTGACTAATGCCTAAGGGTTGCTTGTGTGACGACGGTTTGTTTACATCAACCGTTTGATATACTTGTCTAAGCCACATCACGTCAAGAATAGCAAAGGTGAGCATGAAAATTCGGCGAGGAGGGATGGGGGGAGTTGCCTTTGTTGAATAATTTTTTTTTTTTTCGGTTTCGCGTTCTCGTTCGAACTAGTCTTCGCTTTTGTTACATTACTGATTATGTCGTTTTTTTTTTTACGAAAGTTTTGTTCTTTAGCTTTTGTGAAGAAAACTGAAAAGAAGCGAAACTCTTTCTCAAAACGCCATGATATAAAGACAAAAAAAAAACACTCCCATCGGAGTCGTTTATCTTAAAGCGTGCTTTGCTGCCGTCAGGGCGATACAAACAGGCTGTAGACAAAATTTAAGCGGCTGGGATTAGACATCCGATACTCGCACGCAACCGCCCATTAAGAATTCGAAGCGACGTCGCAGTTTATGTGGCTGACTTGTCCCGCAATCAGCGTCGGAGCCAGAAAGGGTAAAATTACCCGTTTATTTGGTTGGTGCCCGAAATTCCTTTCTATTTATCCCCGTTCAAAATCAGTAACGCCTGGACGCCGCCATTACCACGGCGCTAACAAGATATCGAAAACAGGACGAATCAGGCTTTGAGACCCGGGAGGACAGTGATAAAAAAAAAGAAAATGTAAACAACGAAGACACTCCGTGGAAGCATTTGATTCCAGAGGAGGCCAGTAGCAGAAAAACGGTAATGTTGCTACTAAAATTCGGAAAAAATCCTTCTCTTTTTTTTTTTTTTTCCACCATTCGAATAATAAGTAGTATCCTTTCCTCTGAATCTTGGGAGCTAGATCTGCAAGTATCAGCGAGATATTTCTGCGCTCTCGCCTTCTGTATATAAATAGCAGCCGGGCCGGTTCTCCTCAGCCTTATTGCGTATTTAACGCGCGCAACTAAAAACGACAAAGAAATAGCAAACTGCAGGCGCTACCCTCGGATGCTTGGTCGGCAGCCCTTATCTACGTAAACGCGTCGGTATACCCATAGCCTCGATTAATTTCAAAGCGCCTTCCCTTTGGTCGGTGCAACGCTCGGCCGCACAGCTTCACGCGTCGCGTCTTTAAAGAGCCAGGACGGCGACGTGAGTTTCCCCTCTGCTTTCTCTCTCTTTCTTTTTTTTTCTCAATTCCTTTCGTTCGCTCATACCCGCTCCCGTCTTCTCTCTTTCTGCCGCTTCTTTCGGCAGCTCGACCGATCTCGTTCTTCTGTCCGGCGCGCCATAAAATTTCCCGAATCGCCCGCAAGCCGGGAGCTCTGGCGACGGTGACACCTGCCATAAATAAAGCCCCCCTTGCTCCTCGTAATATATACGCTAGCGGCGCGTCTATGGGTGGACTACTGTCGCTATCGCCTTGGACTTCTTTTTTGTTGCTGTTGTTATTGTTCTCGCCTTTAAGAATAAAGTAGGTGGTGTCGCAGGTCCAGGGCGCGAACATGTCCTGCTCTTCGTTTTTCTTTTTTTTTTTAGTTATGTTTTTGCGCGCGATAGTTATCGAATCACAACAGTACTTTGCAGCTTTTCAATGGAGCGTTATTCTACATATGCGGATACAAAAAAAAAAAGAATGTTAAAAAGAGAAGTCAGCATGGCTCAGCTTTTCATTGAGAATCCGTTTCCTTCTCTTTTCATCTGCTACGTGTGGTATGGTTCCTTTTCCTGTTTCTTGAAACGAGAACCTAGCCTAACATTTTTATTCGCGTGCTTCCTGGCGCGCCTCGTTTCGCTCGTATTCAGGCCACTTTAACCTGACTATCCGGCTGTTATAAGCCTCATTAGGTTTGTTTTAAGCGACTCAGGCAACAAGGGACGCCGTAGTGAAGGGCTCCGGAAATTTCGACCACCTAGGGTTCTTTAACGTGCACTGACATCGCACAGTACACGGGCCTCTAGAATTTCGCCTTCATCCAAATTCGACCGCTGTGGCCGGGATAGAACCCGCGTCTTTCAGATCAGCAGCCGAGCGCCATAACCACTGTTCTTTATTCTGTTTGCTGAAAACTGACGCAGCAAGAGGCGTTTAAACCAGCCGAAGCAAATGCTGCGCGAGAGGTGGCCAAACTTCTTCATTCCTGTCTGGTAGCTCATAATGCAGCAGGCGCTTGCATGAACTCGACAGAGTGCGAGTCAAGTCGATTATTCGAGGGAAAGAATGGGTACTAAGAAATGAATTTAAATGCTAAGCACGAAGGAGAGTCGAACACATTGACTGAATGTCTGAGCTTCCGGAATAACCCAAACAGCCCAACGCAGTTCTTTACTTTTAGAAATCGACGTCTGCATCACTGTTACCACAGATAAATGGTTTGCACATGACCAGTGAGTGTTTGCTATTAATTACACCAAACTTTGTCCTTCGACGTTTGATGAGAATCTAACGCTTCTAAATAAATAGAGTGTTGTGTGTTCTTCGCCTCTTGCAGTGAAATGCTTCCAGTGCTTGCGGCTTAAAATTATATCACGTACAAAAATAAGTATACAAGTTCGTAAATGTGCAAAGATGTGTTTGCTGCTTTTTACCGAAACAGAGCAATAACATGATGCCTGTTAATTCAACACATTTTTTTTTTTAGGTCGAACAGACTGAGAACTACTTTAAATGTCTGCAGAAGCTAGAAGTAGAAAAGTACGGAGAAGAATACTCTAAGAATACCCAGCGACGACTATCAGGTGACATTTGTGCACTAACCTCGCTGGGTAGGCTTGCAAATGGTTGTAGCGGTGCGCAATAACCAGTGACGAGCTTAGTGTTCCCTGTAAGGTGATGTTTGAAATTCATCCCAATCATCATTAGTATAACTATGTACACTGCAGGAGAAAGGCTTCTCCTACATCCCTCCAATTAGCCCTATCCTGCCCTGCGACGTTTTAAGGCCATCCTAATTTTTGTAGCAACGCCTACTCCAAGTACCCTCGTGTGTCTCTGCCATATGCTATGTTGCATGAGTAAAGAATGGTAAAAAAAAATTGTGAGAATTTAGGCTTCTTCTCATGGCAACTAGTTGCTTGACTCAAATGTTTAATACTGAAGTTATATTTAGAAAGGTGTGCATATTACAAGCCCATGTGTGACGGCGCCACCCACCCATGCATATTGATAATGAGCAAGTGAGGCATTAACATTTCGTTGCAAGTACACTGGCAGTAGCCTGCCGACATGAGCGAAGAAGTGCATTTGTTTCACGACGTTTTCCTGGTATATGTGGCATTTGAATTATGCCACAGTTGGCAAAACGAGAATTATAATTTTGTAACAGCAACCTGTTAGAGCAAGACTTCACACTTCACTGCCCGACAGGCTGCACATAAAGTTGTTTTCACTGCGAAATTGTATGTTCGGCGGTAAAACAACCCCTCGTTCAAGGTAAAATTTCCGTTTACGTATCACACTCTCTTTCTTTTTCATTTCCATCCCTAATAAATACGAAATAAATATGACGGCAAGAGCTACACTTCTGCTCAGTATGACTGACTTTGGTGGCCTAAGTTATGCAAAGTGCGCACCTCTTTATCAAGTGCCTACGTAATCCATGAACAGCTTATTTTCTCATTCTTTGCTGAAAACAATGCATTCATAAAGTTTGGTGAGGCGTTGTAATCTGATTCTGAGCCAGCATCACTACCAACTTGTAGTGGTGCATCTAGTGTAGTGGCAGACTTGAAAGTGGTTTATCTGGTGTCCTTCTATAGAGCCTGTGTAAGAAGATGCCAGAATCTTCTTTCCAAGCATGCTACAACTATCCCATGGTGCTTCTTCGGTCTGTTTATTTACCTTCACGCGTTCAACACACTGAGGTGTGCCACTCCCTGTCGGAGATAACCGATAATTTTTTATGTTCTCTAAGGAATCTTTAAGGCAGCGAGGTAATATTCGTCGGTGCTACAGATCCACACTTGTGCGGTACCCCGTTTACAGCATTGCAGCTGTGACGAAATTCGCTCCTTGCAACTGTCGTTGCCACGGAGTTGGGCTAGTCATGTGTCCTTGTGGTGTATACAGAGAAATTAAAACGTTTACTGCTCACAAATTGTCTCTTTACCTAAGCCATTCCATATTCACTTACGTTATCATCACGACATTCATAATCGTCGAAAAAAAGATTAAAAACTTATTCTTGCTTGTATTGCCAAACACGTCGTATTTAAATATGACATTGACAAAAAGTTGCCGCAACAACAAGGGCGCTAACTTGGTCAACGGTGCATTCATTCCGTGAACCTGAATTACTGCTGCAGGTTCCACATAGACTTTACTGGTACAGGTACACGGCGCTTTCATTCCGTGAATCTGAATTCCTGCTGCAGGTTCCACATAGACTTTGCTGGTACAACATAAGCTTGAGCTAAAATTTCCGTTCGACATATCTTGTCTGGAATGACACTCATTGATACGTACGGCGAGGACAAGTTCTATGCATGCCAGCTCCCCTCGGCATACGCACCTGCAGGATGAGATCTCCTTCGACGAGTGACTCGATGTACAGCAGCTCCCGGCTCTTGTGCTGGTGGCTGTCATGCCTCTCCAGGTTTCGGTGTAAAGAGGCTGCGAGAGGATGCGACAGGGCACTTAGTCGGAGACAACTCAGCGCCGAGTATGCGAAAATAAAAAGACTGCAATTCCTACAAAGTTACCCAAACAATGAAAGAGTGCTCCAAAACCACGCAAGTGCACGCTACAGTGTGTATGACACAGGTCAACCAACGCGAACCAGGCTTCTATGAAGAGCATGGCGCTATTCATAACTAAGCCCAGTGTCGATCAATCGGCTACTGAGGGTAACCTCACCAGCTTTCTGAAGCACGATAAACTAGGCTCAGTTAAGTATCTGAATACGACATACGATATCCTGCAGGACATTATCTACTAAATCTGCACATATGTACACAGTTCTGGCAGTCTAGCTTCCACTCCTCAAATTATCTTTGTCGCGCACACATACGCATAAAACGTGCAGATGTAAACAAGTGCGCATATGAATATCTGAACGCTTCACCACATTCCATTACGGGTACTGGTAAACACCAAGAATTGCTGTTTTCTTAACCGGAACTGGTGCATGTGGGCTTCTGGGTTATACAACTTCTGGGTTATATACAACTTTTGAGTTATAAACAAATTCTGGGTTATATAGTGGCTAGGAAGTAAGCCTTCTCTTGCCGCTCCGAATAGACACCAGGCGGTTTTATAGAAAAACACGCCTGGTAATTCAATGGGTGGGATAAAATAAATAAAGAAAGAAAGAAATAAAGAGAAAAAGAAAGAAAATTGGCGAACTGAAGAAAGAAAGAAAGGAAGGAAGCAAAAAAAGAGAGAAAATGAACGAACGAACGAACGAACGAACGAACGAACGAACGAAAGAAAGAAAGAAAGAAAGAAAGAAAGAAAGAAAGAAAGAAAGAAAGAAAGAAAGAAAGAAATGTTCAACAGTCTCGCAAGGAAATAGCAGTTCACAGTTGGCAGCGAGGTGCTGGAAATGGTAAGGGAATACGTCTACTTAGGGCAGCTAGTGGCCGCCGGCCCGAATCATGAGAGGGAAATAACTAGAAGAATAAGAATGGGGCGGAGCGCATTTGGCATGTTCTCTCAGATAATTAATGGCAGTTTACCAATATCCCTCAAGAGCAAAGTATACGACTACAGTATCTTACCGGTAATCAGATATTGGGCAGAAACGTGCAGGCTAACGAAAAGGTTTCAGCTTAAGTTAAGGAGAACGCAGCGAGCTATGGAAAGGAAAATTATACAGGGTGTTTCACCTAAGACTTTCTGCAATTTTTAAAAATAAGCTATTTGAATTAGATGCGCGCTTTTTCTGGCATAGCATTGTCAGTGCTGTAGTACATCATAATTCAACTAAGACGTGCTAACTAGCAGGCTTGTTAACCAATATTTAATAGTTAACTTTTAAACTATTACCGTTGGGTTCCTTAATTATTGAGAGGCATGCAGCCCACCGTAAGTGATGTCCATATCCGTTTTTAGAATTTCGAGAACGCAATTATCCTCGGCGCTGTGGCCCAACAAATTTCGCCTACATCGCGCCAAAATACATGCGGTTTGAGAAGCTTGCAGGCAAAGCAACCTCTCCAGTGCACGTAACTCGTCGAAATAGCCAAAATTTGTTGGGCCACAGCGCCGAGGATAATCGCGTTCTCGAAATTCTAAAAACGGATATGGACATCACTTACGGTGGGCTACATGCCTCTCAATAATTAAGGAGCCCAACGGTAAGAGTTTAAAAGTTAACTATTAAATATTGGTTAACAAGCCTGCTAGTTAGCACGTCTTAGCTGCATTATGATGTACTACACCACTGACAATGCTATGCCAGAAAAAGCGCGCATCTAATTCAAATAGCTTATTTTTAAAAAATTGCAGAAAGTCTTAGGTGAAACACCCTGTATATGTAAGCGTGTATGTGCGCACTGCATGCAGCGCATTGTAGAGGTGCGCTTTGTTCCGACAGAGTGCTGTGCATGTCGCTCTTGATTCATGTCGGGAACTGTCTCTGAAGCGCAGAAAGCTGAGGAAAACACTCAAGGCTCTTTTTTCAGTCTTAGGGTGCATGACGCGAGAACAGTGTGGAGTGCTAACTTTTTGTTTCTTCACTGCTGCAGTCACTAAGAAAGGCATGTGACAGACTGTGGTGTGACAGTCTGGTGCCGGTTGATCGCATATTGTGCGTTATTAGAACCCACCCTGCTCGCCATCCGTTCGACGCTAACGGAAGCAGGCTGGCGCATCTGCTAAGGAGTCGGCGTACATTCGTTTGAGAAATAAGATCTCGTACAGCGGCGGCGCCTAGAAGCGAACGGCACGTCGATTTGTTGTCCGAACGTTCCTGCTATATTTCTGGCGACTTAGTGAGCAGAACGAGTCCGAGTCTTAGTTCGGGTGATTCTCTATGTCTCAGTGAGGGCAGCTGACTCCGATTCATGGTGATTCTGATATTGAATAAGGGTGAGAGATTCCGTTAGCGGTGAGATCATAGACAAATGAGTCCTAAGTTATTTTCTGGTGAGCCAGCATGAATGAGTTTAGTTTATTTTGCAGATGTATGCATGGAGAGTCGTACAGTCGTCTCCGGGTGCTAAAACTCTCAAAACGTGTCAGGTACAGGTACATATTTCAAAAACGCCCCTCCTGATAAAGGCAGCCGGACGTTCGGCTCTCAAAATTCAAAATGGGAGGCGCATTTTGATCAGTAGACGTGCGAAAGAAGGTGGTCGTTCTTCAATTCGATGTGGCACTTAGATAGATAGATAAAGGGGGGGGGGGGGGGGGGGGAAGCAGGGATGTTAACCAGAGAGGTTTCTCGTTGGCTACCCTGCACTGGGGAAGAGAATGAGGGGATTAAAGAGGGAAGAGAGAAGGAACGGGAAACACAGTCACAGTCTGTCAATCAAGGCAGTCTCTCAAAAAACAAAACAGTGCCTGGTAAGCCTTGACGGCAGTCCACTGTTGTGGTCACGGACCGAGGATTTGGCCTCAGTGAAAGGGCGAGGATCAAGGCGGTCCAGAGCACAACGCAGCTTCTTACGTCTTTCGTTCACAAAGACTGGGCACTCAAACAGGAGATGACTGATTGTCTCTTCACAGACACAGTTTACACAAGAAGGTCTGTCGGCCATCGCGATCCGGAAGGCATACTGATTTGTGAAGGCAACGCCGAGCCATAGACTTAAGCTCCGCCTTAAGGGTATGGCGTGATACCTTTAGTGGGTTAATGCCCATATGTGCAGAACGGGTCATTCTATATTTAACATTCATAGATGGCGCCGAGCCCTTATACCACTACCAGCGTAGTGAGTGGCGCAGCGGTTAAGCGAAACTGGCGCGACGCTCCTCCGAACTTACCCGAGCTTACCCGGGTTACTACCCGCAAATACCCGAGCATCCTCCCATTGGCTGCAGATTCGCGACGTTCCTCCGAACTTACCCGATCGCTTCATCTTATTAGCTGCATCATGGGCTGCGCTCCACCGAACTTGCCCGAGCTTACCCGAGTTCCTACCCGAGAATCCTCCCATTGGCTGCAGATTGCGCGGTGCTCCTCCGAACTTACCCAAGCTTACCCGAGTTAGTCGGCAGTAGCTCAGGTAAGCCCGGCTAAGTGTCCACACTTTCTGCTCACACTTTCTGATAACGCCACGCATCAGCGAACTAACGGTTATGCGCTAAGAAAAAAGTTAAAGGAAGTCCTAAAAAGTAGAACCCCGTCGATATTACGATACCAGCGACAGCGTCCCTTTTGGGCAGGGGCAACACGCGTAGCAACCCCACGTTAAAGAGGAGGTCGACGCGTACGAGGCACGACAGCGCGTACCGCGCGCGCGCGCGTATAATTAGCATAGGAGGACGCGGAATAGCGCCTCCGGCGCGCCAGAGGGGGCCTCTCGCCCCGCCCACCGCCGCCTTCCAAGCGGACCCAAAGCGCACCGGCCCGCCGCGCCGCTTTTCGCTTTCACTGAAGTGTGCCCGGCCACCGCGCTATTCTCTGCGCGCGTCGTTCCTGCTGGTCCCCCCGGTTTCTTTCTTCTAGCCCGTATATTTTCCTCTCTCGCCGCGTTCTCCGGTGACGCCGCGTCCTTCCGTCGGTCGGGTCCGGTGTTGGCCGGCCGGGCGAGGTGATGGATTGCTTCCCGATTGCTGCGCCCACACGCCCACTCGGCCGCAGTCCAGCGGCGGCGGACCGCACCGACGCAGACAGGCGCCGCAGCAACGCGCACTACAACGACCGCGGCACCACGGCGACGGGCAGACGCAGCTGAGGAAACAAAACACACGTTGGAAAGCCGCGGACGCGTACAAAAGCATGGCTCTGAGAGGAGAGCGCCCGAGCTGTGTAGACAAAGAGTGCGGCTCGCTTTAGTTGCTAGAGGTATGGAGACGGCGCTGAGTGCTGCGCACTGGCTACAGCATCGCGACGCGCATGCGCACCAGGATCATCTGTACCAAGTCTTCTGATGGGCGGATTTATGGGCGGAGAAGGGGGGGGGGGGGGGGGGGTATTTACATAAAGAAGCCATGCTGAACCTCATTTCCCCTCCAACTGTGACCCGTAAATCCTGCCATGAGTTTCCTCAAAATGAGCGCACGACAGGCTATCACCAGACTATGGTATAGCCCAAAACATTCGCCTCTTTCTTTTACAGCTCTAGCTGTTAGCCGTTCGTTAGTCGATTTCGGGTGCTACATATCAGTCGGCGATCCCGTGACCATCGCGTATCTCGTGGTACGCCGCTCGTGAGCACGCCGTCACTGAGTCGCTCAATATCCGGGCAGAGGAGATGCGTCGGCGTGAATGTGGGCGCAAGTGGTTACGGCACCTGAGGGTCCTGAATTTCAAGCCCGCGAAGCTAAGCGAAAGCGTCAACAGCGAGAGGTTTCCGATGTGCGATCTGGCGATGCGGAGAAGAAGAGACAGTGGCGATTGGAAGGCGAGGGCATGCATGCCCGCGAATCATGCGTGCGGTCATAACTTTATAACACGGGTGGGATAACACTGCACGCTTGCTTTTATATTAACTCGCTCTCCCCTACGAAAAAGAAACACTGGAATTAAAGGGAAGCTGAAGAGATTTTCGAATTCATTAAGATGCTCACGTATGGATGTGGGAACCTTAAAAATCATGCGGGTGAAATTTTTTTGCAGATTAATCACTTAGGAGCGACGTAATCGCCGTTTAAAATTGCGCGGTAGCTCCGCCCCCCGCTGTCCGCCGAGCGCTGCTGATGACCCTGACGATGCGAGCCGAAACCGGAAACCGTGGGGTGGTGACGTAAACATTGGTGTTCCGTCGCCACGCAGCCTCCGCGACCGTGCTTGTTTCTGCGTGCGTGCCATCGTAAGCTGCTTCGATCTGCCGTGTGTTCCTGTATTTGTGCTTTTTTATGTTTGTGGTGACGTACAGAAACGTGGGCAGCATCGAGTGAAGCGGTGGACCATCATGCCGGCGTCTGCGCAGCCTTCGGCTGCACTAACACCGGCGGCCGCGACGATGTGGTCTTTCATAATTTCCCGCAAAATAAGAAGCTTTCCGCGAGGTGGGTCGCTGCTGTGAAGCGAAGGGATTTCAAACCCTCAAAGACTACAGTGCTATGCTCTGACCACTTTCGTGATGAAGATTATAACCATAGCCTGTCGATAATGCGTTCATTGGGCCTGTCAACAAAGTCAGCTGGACTGAAACCCTGCGCAATACCGTCTGTCTTCGCGCACAGGAGCTCGTCACCGCCACCGAGGCCACCTTTCGCGAAAAGGAGGAAGCTCGAGGTAAGAATTTGTGTATTAACTCTATGAGAATTTGACTGCGCGAACCGGTGTTCTGTGTAGTGTATGGCGCGTAATTTCGTGGATGCAAGACTTCCGCTAGTAGTGAGATGAACGGCGCTGGAATGAGAATGTCAGGACGGCAGCAAACTGCAGCTTACAAAATAAGTGCTTAGCTGTTATGCTTGCAGGCATGCATCATGCATCTTGTACAGCATTACTCATATCAGAACTCGGCCCTAAATTTTTTGGCTGAGTAAAAATTGTTAAACTGCTTTTAATACTGCAAGAGGTGGAGCGACGCGAAGTGCGCCTCACAACCAGAGACTGCGCGCCGCGCGTGAGCAGAGAACTTCGTTCGGTAAGCGAGCACGTGAAAAGACGTTATATGCAGACTCTTTACTCAATTATGTTGGAGCTCAGATATTCTAGGATTCATGCGTAGCCCTCAGTGGCGAGAACATAGGGAGTAGTACGCGGCACATTTTTCTTCGTGGTCGGAGCGCCGAGAAAACTGTTTGCACATGTTTCTGGTATACGGGCGCGCGGCGTTTCGTTTTGAATTTGGTTTCGCCTGGGGCCTGGCTGATAGCAGCCTCGTCAGCGCCCAATGTGCGCAGTCATGGCGCTTGCAGTCCGGCCCCAAAGCGCACACTTTTTTTTTGAGCGATCTACGTCGGACGCGGCCGCTGATTCTGTGTTAGCGCTTGAAGTTGCCTGTCAGGGTTTTTAAAGTGATCTTTTTTGCTTGGCTATAGTATTTGCAGGAGGTGCTCCAAATCTGCAAATACAACATAATATGAAATACAATATAATATGAAAATAAAAATTTAATTAAGATATGCATTTTAGTGAGCTAATGGAAGCCTTCTGCCTATTACTAGTGTCTGCCGTATCCCCCAATATAGCCCCAGGTATAAAATTAATACAAGGTTAGTTACCCATTTTTTAAAATAAATTTTGGACCTCCTAAAGGAACACCTGGTATATAATAAATGATCTCACTTCGCACGGAGCTCGCCAATGAACAAAATGGTTTATGAAATAAACCAGCAGATTTTACTCATACTGAAGCACACTTTTGTTCTGTTTGGAACAATAACATCATGTGGCTTATGCCTTTCAGTTTCTTGCTGAACTGCTGCAAGATCAAGACTGCGCACCAGACGAGAGTGCAAATGAAGAGTGCATGGAAAATGACATCACACCTGGAGGCTGCACACCACCAGGCAGTCAAGAATCCACACCAAACGGCAATACAAATCAGGACTGCGCAACAAGTCGAATGTCACTGGCAGATGCTGCTGAGGACCCTGCCATCGAACTTTTCTAAAAGTGATGACAAAGGCTGACAAGTCTGTTCAAGTTCTAATGCAGCCAATACCAGTAAAGTGTTCTGCCAGGAATACGTTTATAATAACACATGTAGTCGTAAAAAATTGCCGAGTGCAGCATGGCTTCATACATTAATAATAATATTATATAATTGTGCGCCACGTGTGCTACAGCCAACCTTGCGATTCGGCCTGCTTGGTTGCAGCACGAGGCCATCGAGAACAGCGCGATCAAGGCGGCCGCAAACGGATGGAGATATTCCTACAAGGGCTTGCAGTATGAAGCAACTCGCCTAAACAAGGATTTCAATTTACTGCCAGATCCCATCTTGGCACGCAGAACGGAAGGCGCACGTTTGTCACCTCGACGACTTCTGCCGCAAAGCGCCGCGAACTTCTGTCTTTCGTGTGTGTTATGAACCGAGCCGGCACGCAGAGACCATGAAGCGATGCCAGCATAAAATTTGCGTTCAAAAAGAGCCTGATAACTTCTTGCGCTTGTTAATGGTCTGTGTGGATTACAAGCAGATTTGCGGCAGCACCGACAAGCGGCAAGACAAGAATGCCGACGATCGCATCCCGCTTACATTGCATTAGGAAAATTTCGTGGAGCAGTGCTATACTACATTTGCTCGCTTCAAAATTAATTTATTGTATCTCTGAATGAAGTTTGGCTAGAAAAGTATGCTTACCAATGGACATTTCCAACACGTGGAGATGCTGACGCTTCGCTTTCGTTCAAGCCAAAAGCACCGCTTGCGCCAGCATCGTTGCTTCCTTGGAGCGGTTTGCTCTTTGCGATTGGTTCGTACATGTAGGGGATGACGCCAAGATCCTCCTGGTAATCTTCGATGTGTTCCATCGTAATATAAGCATCAAACCAACAACCGGAACACCGCGCGCCGCGCTTCATGTACTACATCGGCAGCGACCGAGCCGGGCTCACCGAGCCAACGCCAGTGTTTACGTCACGAGGCGCCCAGCCAATCACAGGCGGCAACGAGGCGCGCGAGCTGCCTCGAGGCTGCTGCGGCACTTTTCGCCAAAATAAAATAGGTTTGCGCTTTCTTTTGCCTAATTTCGATGAGAAATTCGAATTCCGAGGGTGGAAAACTGTAAAGTGTATATCTTCACTCAATTTTTTGGGGAAACCTTTCAGCATCCCTTTAATGCGTTATGTTAAACTGCCAGGCAGGCTACGTGGTGCTTGGAAAAGAAGTAACGGACACAAAGAAGAAAAAATCCCTGTCACCACGCAGCTGATACTATGTAGTTTTTCGTTCGCTAGCACTTATAGTGGCCATCCCCCGCATTTGGGCGTTGTGTGTTTGTCTGTTTGTCTCTCTGTCTGAAGCCGGTTTTGTGGCAGGCTGCTCGCGAAAATCAACCTGGATCGCAGGCCAACCCAAGCCCCACCGGTGGCAGCACCTGCCATCCCAGGGTCAGAGGCGCATCGCTTAATTAACCGCTGCACCACTGCGCCAGGAGTATCTACGAATGTAAAGTAGTGAATGGTCAATCAATTCCACATATGTGGACATGAACCCATTATCGCTAGCCGAATAGCTGCCATCCGTGAACAATGGATCTGAACACCGGAACCGAAGTGGAAACCGAACTGCTAGCGTACCTAATTCGCATATGGCCTAACTACGCGAATCCACCATAATTTTTTATCCGAAACGAACGGCCCTGCAGATCGCATCCTGAGTTAGTACCATAAACAAAAACCTTTACATTTAATCCGTACGAATTCTATGAGAATCAATCAAACCACTTTCGCATTGATCAAAGAGCAGGGAGGAGATAATACGGACGCTTTCCTATCGTTTTCTCAGTTACTGCACGCTATAGAGTTTCAGAACTGTCTAAAGACTTCCGACAGTTTATCCACTGTAAGGTGGTGGAGTACTGTATCTTGTTATGATATGGTTGGTATGGCATGGTATGGCATGTGGGGTTATCCGTCCCGGAACTGCACATATGCTATGAGAAATACCGCAGTGGAAGGATTCGTAATAATTTCTACCACCTGGAGTTCGCAAAATTGCACTGGCAACGCCAATGCACGACCAATTTTGCATTTCGCGTCCACCAAAATGCGGCCGCTTTGTCCGGGATTCTATCCCGTGACCTTAGGTTCAGGATCCGAGCTGCACTAGCAATGCTCGAGCCACTACTGCGGGTAATGCTCATATTTACCATGTACAGTGTGTGCCACAGTTAGAGGGAACACGGGAGCGCATGGTCGCCGAGATTCGCTCAACGCTGTGCCGAGAGCTGCTGGCGAGAAAGGGCGGCATCAAGCTCATGCGCGGAAAGAACAGTGAACCATGTGTTACTGCGCATGAGTATTTGAAGCCGATTTTCACAGGTTATCGGCGGCAGCGCTTCGCGATGCGGGGAGGCCACGCACTCCCGTGTTCCCTCTAACTATGACACGTACTGTACTTACTACGAACAGTGCCTGTATATTGCAGTGCCTGTAGTAACATCGCAAGGGATGCAGTACCTATCCAATTTTATGTCAAACGTTCGATAGAATAATACGCTCGAAACACCGCACTTTCTCCAGGAATTGACCATCTTGTCTCTGACTATAGACTTGTTACGATGGTTACAGCGCCACTCCTATCGCGTGCCAGCTATACGTGATCCTTAACTTTCCTCGGACTGCAATCTCAGCCACACACGATTCGGGCTCGCGCACTCCTTGCTGAATCACACACTCCGCCTTGTAATCTTCCCACTAGAGCCTCATGACTTTCACATTACGAACGTCTCCTCGTGGGCAAACAGCAACAGAAACAACGCGATGACGAAGTATATGCGCGTGTACGCTTCACGGGACAAACCCGTCAATCCGTCTCTGTCCGCACGGCCCGTGGGCGAGGTGTGCCCGTGGCGCGCCAAACGTGTTCGCTGCAGTTACAAGGCCCCGGGGGTTTCCTCTGAAGAAACAAGAGCCCTGTTGGAACGAAGAGACCGCGCGGGCGTTTCACCGAGCCGGTAACGGGAGGATATCATTTGGGTTCGGCCCTCCGAAAATGAGTGTCCGCGGCGCCGAGGAACACCTTATACTTTTCCGACTGCCTCGTCGACCCCTCCCTGTGTTTCCGATGTGCTGCGCCTCCAGCCATCGTCACCACTATCATCACCACGAGTGCGGCGTGTGTGCGCGTTGTGCAGTTGTTACAACTGCTGCAGCTCTGAGTGCCCATATATGAAGGGCTCTGTGCGCTTTGCCGTCTACCACATACGGTTCGGTTTCCCTCTATCTGTTTCCCGTGTGGATGCCGAGTGGTCTCTGCTTAAGAGGGTGCGGTCCAACCAATCCGTTTCCTTGCAGTCTCATTGAAAGAAGGTTTTTAGTGAAGGTAATACTTTCACCAATATCGTAGCGCGGAGTTTTCTTCAAAGGACTAAATGTATGGAAGCTATTGGCATTAGAAATTGTTTTTGCTTTATTTCTTTGAAATCGGCAAAAAAGTCGTTCTGAAAAACAAGTGATGCCCACACTTTCAAAAAGCATAGAACATTTCCTTTTATAATTTTTTTTTTGGAGCTCACCATGCCTTTACGTGCCATGAGGCGTCTTAGAGTGCATACAATATAGGCCTTGCGATAAATCTGTTCTTTTGACCAGGCTTAGTGCTGCAGAGCACTTGTGTGTTTATATGTTCATCGGCGCATATCAATCAAGCGCATGCACGGTCGAACGTATTTCCAGGTGCCGTACATTTTATCTTTCGATACCTCTTAATGTCTCGACTCGAGAGCACAGTAGGGGCGAACATTTTATTTCAGCAACACAGAGACAATAGTTATACGGTTCATTGGGCAGAACAGCGAGTCCTGTACTAGCGTCTTTCGTTTCATCCTGGCCGCCTCTCATTTCAGCATAAAACTCGTAAATGTGCCGTTACACATCAACACTTGGATGACAGCATAGGAGGGGCACCAAGCGATATAGCTCAACGAGTTTCTCTCCGGTTTTCAAGAGTTATTTATGGGAACAATTTCTGCCGCGGTCACTCGATCACCCGTGCAGTTTCCTCGGGATCATCTACTTCGTTCCCTCCTCGGACTCGCAAAAATAAAAAAAAAGTAGAAAGAGAACGTGCAGGCAGCAGCGTTACAAGAGAAATGATACGGCACAAGTAAATGCTTAAGAAGAACGGGGGTGAGAGGCAGAGAGAAGGGAGGGCAGGTTCGCAGGGCAGGATACTCGCCGTGTGTGTGTGTATGTATTGAACCAAGCGTTGACGATCCATCCATATAGTATCGGCATGTACACGTGTACAAAAGGGGAGAGCTCGAACCGTGGCCGTGTATACTGCGAGAACGACCGGCCGCATAGGTGGGCCCCGCGCGAGTGAGAAATGGGGACTCTGATGACCGCACACTGAGGGGCCCACCTGCAGCAAGCAGCCTGTGTGGGACGGCGATCGACGCACGTAAAAGGCAAGAAGAGGAGTATCGACGTTGTGTCCAAATGACCTTTCCCGTTTCCGCGGTTCCCCGCCCTTTGGTGCATGGCGGCGCAGCAATATGGAAGGGAAGGAGCAAGGCAGGGACGGAAGGGAGGGATGGGAAGGAGTCTCTTGTTGAACGCCCTCTATCCTCCTTTTCCTTTACTTTCTTTCTTGAGAAGATTCGCCACTGAAGGCGAAGCGCTGAATGTCCACCAACTCCCCTTTTCCTTTTTTCTCCTTTTTCTGCGAACCGCGAGGTCCCTTAAGGGCTATAGTGGTGCTTCTTAGCCCTTGCGGTTGTGGGCGCCGTTCCCTTCTCTCGTCCGGCAGTTCTCTTTCTTCTCATCACTTTATTTTGATTTTGTGCCTTACAGCATGAGAGTCCTCTGCTTAAAGCGTAAAATGAAAGATGCAGTGCGGCTTAAGAAATCGGTCGCATTTTGTTTGCCCCCTAAAATTCTCTTCACCTGCACGGTATGGTCACGCTGTCCAAACCACATTCACGACTTCTAGGGGTCCTTTTTTTTTTCTTGCCATCATTGGAACAGAATGGCTAGATTCCAATACAGGGTTACTGCTTTTATTTTTTAGGTGTCCTGGCGACGGTCGTGTAGATTTGACGTAATAAACAAAAAGGTAACAAGACACTCCTGTTTGGTATCTGTGTCTCTATTTCCCTTAGTGGGCGATGAAAGGTGATCGAAAGAAGCGCCCGGATGTGCACCGTGACCAAGCTCGACTCTGCAGGCAGCCCGACTTCCGGCATGCTGACGTGGCTGTGGTGTGGAGCTCGGTCTGACGTAAGTTGTCCAGCTCTCAATACGCGGATGCGAGCCGAATGCTGAATTTGCAATTCTGCGAGTAGCCGTATTCAGCTCGACGGTACAGAGACTTCAAGCAGGACACGCCGAAATGTACTCAAAGCGGCTTGTCGCATCGGCACATTTCATCTATCGTGAACATCTTTTCTTTTCTTTTCTTTTTTGTTTGCTAGAGGTATTTTAGAAGGGTGAAGATAGTGGCTCCCTATAGAATAGTGACGCCACTTAGCGTGCCGAGTGTGAGAGACTTCACACCCAAGTATTGCAGCTACCACTCTTTCCTCTAGCGACATTAAAGGTTTGGTTTGGTTTATGGGGTTTAACGTCCCAACGCGACTCAGGCTATGAGGGACGCCGTAGTGGAGGGCTCCGGCAATTTCGACCACCTGGGATTCTTTAACGTGCACTGGCATCTCACAGCATACGGGCCTCTAGAATTTCGCCTTCATCGAATTTCGACCGCCGCGGCCGAGATCGAACCTATGTCTTTCGGGTCAGCAGCCGAGCACCGTACCCACTGAGCCACCGCGGCGGCTGCCAGCAACATTAAAGAGCTACTCCCTCTTACATGCGGCGTTTTTATCCCTGTTATACGTAATGAATATTTTAGTCAGTCAGTAATTTGCCCATCTACAGATTGTAGCTGCTGCATTTGAGGTCAGGGCCGGTAGCTATCTAGGAAAGTCAGATCCCTTTTCCTGTATCAAAAGCTGAGTAGATCAATTGCAAAGAGGCACAAAAATTATTCGTAAAAAAAAAACATATAGAACGCGTCCGCTAGTCATGCAAATTGTGCAGAATTCAGAGCATAATGCACGCGTCATTATTTTAAAATTACTCCTGCAGTGCACCTGCATGAGAAGATCAGTGTGTTTAGGGCAACCGAAAAGGAGAATAGGTTTGAGGCATGCAGGCAATTATTCATTATAGCGGCAATCTGAATGCAACATACGGCTACAAGGGAAATCTATGCAGCTTCCAAGGAAAGCTGGCAGTCGAAGGGTCAGCACCTGAGTATTGAACAGGGGACTATCGGTTTATCATCGGACTATCACATTTGCTGATACGGGCATGAGGGATATTGTTTCCTAAGACTACGAAAAAAAATTGAAAGGCTGTACAGAAAACAACCTACACTGCGAATATTGTTGGTAGAAAATTAGTAGTTGGAGCTCGAACAGAAGGAAATAAAGCAAATGAAAAATGTAGTATGACGAAGTGTAATAGCTGCGCGCGCGCACGCACGCACGCACGCACGCACGCACGCACGCACGCACACATACATACATACACACGCACACATGTGCACACACGCGCACACGCACACGCACGCACGCGCGAGCGCTCGAGTTACTACAAACATTTGTGCACACGCGACATGCGTGACTGCGCGATCATCATGCGTCATCGCGTAATATCCACGGATCTGGAGCAGAAACGTTTTGCCACCAGTAATCGCGAACAAGCTTGTATCAGGAGCTATTCGTAGAGCAGTAACGCAACTTCTGTGCATCGGAAAATCTTAGGCAATGACTGTCCGTAAATGGGCTACTGTGATGCATCTTTCTCAAGACTTCTCTGACCTCGACTTTCGGTGGGTATTGTTTTGCTGCTCGGCAATCTGGTGCGCTGGCACCATGTGCCATCCAGGAGCGATGAGGAAACCTAACGCGATTATCACTTGCGGCCCTTAGCGAGAAGGTTAGTCAATTTATAACTTCACGACGCATATGCGGTTGTGTCAGTGTGTGGTTGTCATGAATCTTAGCCCCTGGTGCTTCGCGCGTTGATTCCCGCGACGGCCTTCTTTGAATGTTCGTGCTGCAGTACCAACGCCCACAAATGTGTAAATTAGCGTGTACGTGAACCCTTGAAAAATTTTTACCGACACCCGTGCCGCTTCGAAACTTGTTTATACCTTTTCCAAGACACCGTAATCGAAGAATGCCTTTCACTTTTGCGGCGCCTGTGCAGAGGACACCCAAAAGCAGCCATTAAATAAAGCCGAATAGTGGTTGTTGTCCTTCTACGTTAGTTTTTTTTTTTTTGTTTTTTACACAGATAGCACTCCGGTGCCGCCATTTTACTTGATTGTTTTTTGCGGCTGGCTCTCTCGGTGCCTTGTACGCAACATCCCCCCCTCCCTTCCGCATTTCCACCCACTCTATTTTATTTATTTCTTCTCCGCCTTCTTTTCTTCGTCATTATTCCATCGTCGATTGTGGAAGCACCGCGCCCGCTATGTTCGACGGCATCTCCCATCCATCTCGACGCCCGGGGACCCGCCTACGAGTCTCGTTATTAACAACCGCCGAGTGTACTCACCGTCGCGGGACAACTACGCAAGGAAGAGAAAAAATAACAGAGCGACAAGAACAAAGAAAGACAACAGTATAGCGGTGCGCTGATTGCAGCGCCCTCCTTTCATTTTTCTTTCCATCGACAATTTTATTTTTCCCGGTTATTTTTTCTTTCCCCTTAAACTATGCTCCTCCGTGCTCATCACGGTTTCGTGTATCGATGTACACAGGGACACACGCACGCACACACGCACCGTCGCTTGATACGTGTGGTCGTGTGCGCGTGCGTTCTTGTGCGAATCGACAGCGGTGGATGCAAACACTGTACCGGCGAGAAGAGGAAGGTGTCGTGAGAAGAAAAGAAGAAAGGGAGACGGGCGTAGATGAATGATAGCTTCGGAGAGAATAAGACGAAAAGTGGGAATGCGCGCATCAAAGGGAGACTGCAGGGTGGAACAGAGGGGGGTGACAGGTTGATTCTTGTTTACTGATGATTTAAAAAAAAAAAGGCAGTGAACGATGTCGATGAAAACAAAACGCGTGAACGGACACGTTTCCCGATTGGCAAAAATGTACCGCGTGCTGATATGGTGGCATCATAAGCGAGACAGGCACGATGCTTTTCCCAACGTTTATAGAGTATATCTATAAACGTTGGCTTTTCCTTTCCTCGTAACCGTTCCCTCTTATCATTGTCAGGGGTGCAGTGCATCAGAACACAGCTAAGGCATGCTAACTATAGTACGCTGGTTAACTATCAGTGAGTAGTGAAGTTTTCAGCTATTACTGTTAGTCTCCTTATTCACTGAGAGGAGTGTTGCCCTCCGTAAGGCTACACTGATCCATTTTAGAATTTAGATCACTGTGACCCAACAAATTTTGGCTACATCTCACCAAAATGCGCTTTCGGGAAGCTTGCGGGCAAAGCAACCCCTCCAGTGCGCATAATTAATCGAAATAACCTTAATTCGACCCGCTGCGGTGGCTCACGGGTTAGGGCGCTCGGATACTGAGCCGGTGTACTGGGTTCGAACCCGACCGCAGCGGCCGCGTTTCGATGGAGGCGAAACCGAAAAGGCGCCCGTGTGCTGTGCGATGTCAGTGCACGTTAAAGATTCCCAGGTATAGGAGGTCGAAATTATTCCGGAGCTCTCCATTACGCCCCCCCCCCCCCCTTTTTTTTTTCTTTCTTCTTTCACTCCCTCCTTTATCCCTTTCCTTGCGGCGTGGTTCAGATGTCCGCCGAGAAGTTCGACAGATAGTGTGCGATTTCATCCTAAAAAAAAATCCTAAATTCGCCGATATAGCAAATAGCCGTAAAGCCTATTTGTAAAAATTACAGAAAGTGTAAGGTGAAACACCAATATGCGCCTATGAAGTGCTTGTGTTGGTCCTTGTCACTACCCTCACGACGCGGTTGAGGCGCCGACCGAAAAGTAAGCTAGTTACTTTGCTTATTTATTTACAAGTGCTGAAGGCCCTTCTCCGGCTCACACAGCAGTTCCGCACATCGACGGAGCAGCTACGCAAGATCTCCTCCCTTGGCGCTTCGTCAAAGGTTGAGGCTTCACACATACCCCGGGTTTTTCAGCTTTGCTAGTGAAGTGGCGCTTTCGCACTAAGACCGCGAGAACCTCATATAACGCATTTCATAGTGGGTGTTCGACAATCGCAGAACGTTAACCATTACTTTGGAATTGTCCCTGCTCACCCAATAAGATGGTCGCTTCTCAGTGACGTGACTGCAATCATACTGCAAATTTTTTTCGTGAAGCACACGACGTATTTTGATTCCCTACTGACGTCACACTCTAAGAAAAAGAAAAGCAGACTTCCTAGTGACTCCTTCTGGAAGGTCGAAATTCGCCACATATACGATGTCTTTTTTTTTGGGGGGGGGAGACCCTATGGGGGACCCCTTCAGCAAACAACGCCTTTATTGACTCTCCACTGGCTGAATGAGTGGAAGCGTGACTCCGTAGACAGCCGTCATGGTTTTTTGGAGCGAAAGCTCTACTCCTCCCGTACAAAGCTGAAGGTCATGTGGCTATGAAATTTGACCTTCAAACCAGGAGGAGCGGAGGCTTGGCTCTGACGTCATGCCACCTGACTCGCCACAGCTGCGCGATTGGAGCCGACGGCGCTCGCTCGCCTCGCAACTATCGAATCACGTGACTCGCTGCGCCTCGCCACAGCTGTGTATACGGAGCCGACGGCCCTCTTTTAACTGCCGGAAATCGCATGACGGGCCTTTCGCTATGTAAAAGCGTGTGGCGTGTGCTTACCTTAACAGAGCTTTCGCTCGTCTTACTAGCTTCAGCTGGGTTGAGCCACAGCTAATTTTATTTCACGTTAGTCAAACCACTTGTAGGGCGACCTCGTGAGGTTACACCATGGTTCTTCAAAAGAACCTGGCCTCACCTCGGTGCGCGGCGGCGCTGGGGTTGGAAAGAAGGAACTCGGAACCTCTGGAAACCTCACTCCTCGACCGAAGCGTAGTTCCAATGTTTTGCCTGTTACCAGTTTCGACGAAATCTCTGGGATAACAGCGTTTTCCCGGCGATTACAACGCCCCGGAAGTTACAGAGAGTTTATTTATTTATTTTTCTGGGAGGGGGGATGTGTATGCCTCGCTGCAATTGCTTGGGCGAACGTGGTTGCTGCGACGCGCCTGTTTAAATTTTTTTTGACATTTCTATCAACTCCCTTCTACATGCGTGGGGCAGTGAGAGTGGCGCAGTTGGCAGCAGTCATTATCTTGTGCTGTGGACAGGACAAACGGACGGACGGAGAAAAATTTAAGAACCAAAAGAGGTGAAAATGTAGGCCTTAAATGCATTTCTGCAATAATAACGCCTGAGCTCTCCCAACTTTGGCACTTCCTTGCCGCCCTGCACGATGCCACTTTGCTGGGTCGTCTTCAGCTGGGCGTCGGCCTTACGAACGCCTGCTATCCATTCAGATGGAACTGTCGAGACTCACTGCTTGATACTGTTCCGGATGTGAGGCAACTGCTTTAGGCATTCAGCACGCCTCTTCCAGCTTGATGTGAAGAAGTTAACTTCTTAAAGCGAGGGACTTAGTACAGTGGACGAGCTATCAACACTGCAGTTAAGGCGGATTCTTATCATAATGCTGTCTTTGGCGGCTCAGCTAAAGCTTGCTCACCATGATGCACTGCCTGAATGGACCAAGGGGTTAAAAAGCAGCAACATTTCATCGTTTAACCCAAACTACCGCTATTTGGTATTTATTCATAAGCGACAGCAAAGCTTAACGAGGCAGTGAAAGTCAGCCATGCGAACCCGAGACGGACCCTATAGCGCACTGTACCAAGCATATACGAGACGAATGAAAAAACCGCAACGACTGAAAGGCACAACTCGATGAGCCCGTAAAGAGAGCGCAAGAATGGAGAAAATTACGAGGAGCCGCGGCAGACAAGAGAGACGGGAGAACGGAGCACAACAAAGGCGCTATAGCGGCGTAAACCTGAGAACTCCCCCGTATCGATTGTGGTTACCGGAGCGAGCGGATCGATGGAGCGATATGGCGCGCATTAACTCTGCTCCCACTATCCCCAGTCCACCTTCTTCCCCCCCTCTCTCTCTCTCTTCCTATCGCTCGCTCTCCTTCGACTCACGCCTCCCTCAAGACTCCCTGCGCTGGCAGGCCCGTGCCGGCGGAATTCTGCAGCGAGGGGACCGAGGGTCCTCCCGGTCGCCTTCATATCTCGCCCCGTCTCTCGCGCACTCGATATCGGCATAGCTGGACAAAGACAAAGGCGGTGTTCTTATCTCTAGCGCCTTGTCTCGCTTTTCGCCAGTCGGGACAAACTCGCTGGACCAGAAATTTGATGTAACAGAAGCTTGGTTTGGGCTAGTTGGTAACAGATTCTTCGAAAGCATAGCGCAAAAAGGACACGGACGACACAGAAGTGGACAGGACAGCGCCTGTCCTGTCCACTTCTGTGTCGTCCGAGTCTTTTTTTGCGCTATGCTTTCGAAGACCAGAAATTTGGCTGGACCGAATACACCGATGCCACTTTGAGGGAACTGGCGCAAGCGGAGCTCAGCATCTGTAGCAGTATCGCAGTGGCTTGGAAGAAAAGGCACTTGCCGCAGCCACCGAGCGGCTACGACGGTGTTGAGTACTGCTGAGCATTAAGGGCGCAAGCGTTTATTTGGAGGCGAAATGTTAAAAGCGCCTTGAGTGATCGGACTTCACCCGGCGGTAAAGCAGACTCGCTGGTAATCCAAAATAATATGGGGCATTAACCTGTATATTGAGCTTCCCGAAGCACAGCTCACGGCGATGATTTTTAGCTTAAAAGTGCAGTCTCTCAAGAAGAAATCGGTTAAAAGGTTTTAGACAGTCTATAGAGTGTCTATAGACTTCTGTCTATAAAGTCTATAAACTGTCTATATACAAATCTGAGAGAATAGTCTATAGGCAATACAAATGCCATGACAGTCCATAGACAATCTATAGATTTATGGTCATGCACTTTAGTAGACTTTTGTCTATAGACAGTCTATAAACTATAAATAGAGAAAAAGCAATATCTATAGGAAGTCAATAGAGTCAATAAGAAGTCTATAGGCTGTCTACAGACCATTTTTATAAGGGTGCGTTCCCGTCACTAGGAAAGAGGCGCTACTTTGTGCTCGCAGGCATAAACGGGCACAAGCCTCTCGGATATACAATAAACGTGCTTTCGTACGTTTAGAATTTAGGCAAGAATTCTCTTCATTTTTTTTTTTATTGTGCAAGCTTTTCTCATCCTAGTCACACGGACAAAGTCGAGGCGTACGCCCCGTTATATGAATCTAAAGTCGACGATATTGGCATACTCGCTGTTACTGTTCATGTCATGTCCGCGTAACGCCACTCTCTGGGATGCCTTGTCTTCGTTAGTCCAGTTAATGCCGTCAGGTGGCGGCACCTACGGGTGCAAATGCGAATCCTCAAGAGCGCCACCCCCAGTCCATTTTCAGTACTTATGGAAAAGCAGCACCCCTCTGAGACCATTGAGTTTTCAATCGGGCTCCGTCCAAGCGGACGTCAGCTGATATCAAGGACTACGCGGCCGCAACCATTAAGCCGAGCATCGAGGGCCACCGGAAGCGTTTCGCCACTCTCTATGGCTCACACTTCCTGTTTTGCGGCGCCGTCGCCCTGACGACCACTGGCCGACCGGATCTGCCTCCGAAAACACTAAACGAGAAAAGGAAGGACCCTCCTTCCCATTCGCAAACAAATCCAGCCCCAGTACCCACTAACTCCTAATAAGAACAATAAGAACAAAAGGCCGGTGCTCAACAACACAAAATCATCGTAAAGAGAAGCCATTCCTGCGACTAGCATGTAAAGCGTATGAAGCAACCGAGAATAAACCAGGCTCCGTGCAGTCGTATTCGCGCGCACCACGGTCAGGGCAGGGTTCGAGCAGCGCAAGCTCGCGCAACGACTGCATAAGTACTTGCAATGCGATAAAAATCAAGCTTCTTTTTTTCTCTCTCTCCCTCTTTGCTGCGCACTGTTCTGTATGCTCTCTAAATACTCGTGTGTGCGCATTTATGCTTACGCACTCTCCCATCGCACCGTTGTTACAGCAGCGCACTCTCCCTCTCTCTCCTCTAATTTCCCTCTCTCCTTTACCGTATGCTGAGTCGATGTGAACGCGCACAGACCACATCCGTCCAGCTGCAGGCCTATAGTCCGCGCGGCTGCCGTTCGACACAAGGGAGAGAGTGGAAGAAATTAACGGCAGAGAGGTTTTTCTTTGCATGTACGACATCAACTCGCGATCCGCCCACTTCTGAAGTTGCGCGAGATTTTGTCAGCGCGCGCGCTTTCTCTGCGGTTTGTTTCTGTCAACACTCCCCGCGGCTGCAGCCGGACAGGAAGCCAGCTAGCCAGCGCGATTCGAGTCGCCCTATGTGTACTCATGCGAGCTGTACACGCTGCGGTGACGCATTAGCTCCGCCCGTCGTTATTATTCGTCCTTTATTTCTAGACGAACACCTGCCAACGGTAGCGCGGCAATGAGTCGTGGGGACCTTACGCGCATACTCGTGGGCGCAGACACACGAACACACGCGTACTCACACGGGTGCACACAAGTCGATTGTTAATATTCTGGCTGCACGCGAGTGGCATTAAATGAATTTCCAAGGTCTGGCGCTCTTAAAAGCCCGCAAATACGACGAAGCCGAGACGGCTTTTTGGTTTCGCAACGCTCTGAGGAGTCATTGATTGGAAAAAAAGGGAGAAACAGGAATGCTGGGGTGGGTCAGCGTGCAGAAAAAGGAGGCAGTAGGTGCGAATGATTTCCTTAGAGGAACTTACGCGGACACACCTACGTCAGAACTTCGTTCCTTACACGACTTTGCAGGTAGCGATCAAAGTTTTAGGGCATATATTAATATCTCTATGATAAGTAAGGAAGTATTTTCGATAACGTTGACGTTGTTATTTAGGTCTGTGCACTGCATGTGTAGTGTGTGCGCAATTTTCTCTAAGCGTCTCATATACTAGATATGCATTGCATCTAAAGATAGTATTCTAGCCAAACAGAAAATGCAGTAATGTATGATTAAGCTTGTGCACTCTTGATTGCAGGGTGCCAACGAAGGGGAATGAGGGGCGCTCGCATCACCCAGGCGAGAAATTTTACGTAGGAAAACCATGGTGAACACCTGTTTTTTTTCCAGGAAAAACAGCCAAGAAATGCATGGTGCAAATGAAACTGCCTCCCCCCCCCCCCCCTCCATGAGAGACTCATAAAGCCGACCTTCCTGATGACGACAAACAAGAATGGACACCCGTGTTTGTACGCATTCAACGTAGCGACGAAGATCTGACGCATAACGCTACGAGTCAGCTGCATTACTCTGCTCTCCCCACTCGTGTTCTGGAGCTTGGAGGAACAAGCACGGAACAAAAGAGTGCGTGCGTAACATGTGGCTTTTTCACCGAAAAGGACCGAAACGGGCAAAGATATGCGCGGATCCGAGGCTTGTGCTTAGAAACGACAGTATTCTGATGTACACTTGTTCATCTCTTTCGCCGAACAACAACATTGAAACAGTATACTGATATACTTCTTCGTTACTTTCGTCGAAAGACAACAAAAGCAACAACAACAAAAAATAAGGCACCCAATTTCACTCGTTTCCGGATGACGGATAGGAGAGTGGGCCGCCCGCTGACGAACTCCACGCACGGGGCGAGAGATCCGTCAGGCGGTCGTTCCGCGTCCTGTGTGCAGAGTGCTTAGAGCTGTCTCATTAGACTACAACGTTGCGCGGAGCTGCTAAAAAAGCGCTCACCTTACTCTCTCCCTCCTCTGCACGCTGCAAACACAAATGAACGCGCTAACACACATGTGTCGCGCGAGCAGTACGCGCGCGCGCGAAGAATTACCCGCGTTTAACGCCCCTGGACAACGTGCGCGGCCATGCATGCACTTATGCGTTGATTCCGTTTGCTTTGTTTTCATCGAGTCCTCACTGTACGTAGCTGGCAGCTTGTGGAAGAGTCTGCTGTGAACTCTACTCTCTTGCCCCGTAATAGTTTCTCTTGTTGTCGTTGTTGTCAATGCCTTCTTCTTTCATTTGTTTATGTTTTGTTTTTTGCCTTGTTTTCTTTTCACGGTCCTTGTTTAGCGCCTCCACATTTTATGCAGGCAGCTTCCGCACACGCGGCGAACGTGTTAACGAAGGGCCCTCGTACATGTTCGGGGTGTGCGCAAACGCACACACATGTGCGTGTCCACGGGAGCGTGCCCTGTAATTTTCTCGCGCTCTCCTTCCCTCCTTGTCCCTCTCTCTCTGTCTTTTTACTTGTTTTGTTTTTATTGGCAGCCCGGGGGATGAAGTGTTTCCTTGTTAGCACCTCATAACCCTCGCTTTCCACATGCACCCGTCCTCCTAACCTCCCGCCCCCTCCCCCAATCAGATGTACTCCACTCCTCGGGCTCTTCAGCTGACTCCTTTGTAGACGGCACGCGTATATGAACGAGGCATTCCTTATATGACAAACGTTTTAAGTGTACACGCAAGGCTTTTTATCGCGCGAGAAAACGGGAGACGTTCAATTCTTCCTGTAGCTCCCTCTATCGTCACTCTTTCTCAACTCCCTTCACTCTTTTCGTTTTGTTCTTTCCCCCTTCTACGCAACATCGTCCCTTTCCCAATGCTAGCGTAACGCGTTGCGTTGCCCGCAGCGCCCCAGTGTGCCGCGGGTGAGTGTCACTGCCGTTGTGCGTTCGTCACGTGTGCAGCGAAGCATTCTTGCGTGGAGCGAGTTTGCCGCTGCTGGCGCCGTGCATATATGTAGATTGTTAGGCAGTCCCGCCTTTCACTGCTGCTATACAGACAGCACACGTTTTCCCCTCGCTCTGCGTACGAATAGCCTGCGACAATGCGACCCGCATACGCTGCCGGCCGGCTGGCCCTCAGTCAATCAAAAAAGTCGAAGTGTCTGTATACACGGGAAATGACCTCCCTCTGTCGTTGGTTTTTTTTTTTCCTAATAAAACGCCCGCGTTTTCATTGGCGGCCGGTATATAACTATACTCCTCGGCCTCAAGATTTAGTTTTCTTCGACTGACCGGCGAAGTGTACGAGGCCTTCTTGACTGTCGATTGAAGCTTTTGCGATCGTAATAACTTCGCGCCGGCTTTTTCCATTTCCTGTTCGGCGCACTTTTCGAGGCGGGAAAAACTGTTCATCAAATAATGAAAACTAAGGCTTTCTCCGCTTGCATGCGGTTGGGTTTATAGGCCCGGTAAGCGCTCGAGGTCGAAGCGAGAGGGGTCGATGTGGAATTTGCGTTATACCCCTGTCGCATTACCATCCACGTGGTCTGTAAATAAGAAAGAAACAAAGAAAGAGGGAAGAAAGAAAAAATGGACGGAGAGAGTGGATCAGTTTTTCTATGCGGAAGGCCTTGAAGCAAACAGCGCAAATGCTAACAAGTTCTCCGCAATCCGAATTTTCTGTCTCTGCTTCAGACTCTAGAGCAGTGGCTTTTTTTTTTATTATCTTGCAAACGAACAGCGATATACGGAACAAATTTTCTCTTGGCTCTATTTGGGGCAGACAGCTGAAACTCCCGATCACAGAACGCCGCAGCAAGAAAAAACGAGACTCTATCCCTGTATAAATGTTTGCGCAGCGCGCAAGCATTCTCAATCTTTCGCTTGCGCAATGTCAGCCAGCTTCGGAAGCCATCTAGACTGGCGTTTCGACGGCTCTGAAGTGTGCGTGTAGAACTAACGGTATGCGGTGCGATTGGAGCTAAACCCGATTCACACAGTCGTAGAAAGCAGTTGCACTAAGCTTTTGAGGAAATAATTGCTTCTCATGGCGTCCTTCTATGAAGAAACTACCGCAGAGCACTCGCCCTGAGGCGACAAAAAAGTGGATTCAAGACACCAGCTCACGCTGTCTGGACGGAAGAGTAGTAACAAACTGCACAAACGTAGAGGCATCTGAGAGGCTTCAGTCAGACATTACCTTTTTCAGGATTGTTAGTGGAGTAGTGTTTTTGGACCAGTCCACATGCGTTCAGAATCATAGTGTAACAATAAAACGTCCTCTTGCACACGGCACATTCCGAAGAAGAGCGCATGCAGCATACACCAGTGCTGAAGATAACCTGTCACATGTTCGTCATTTCAGGCAGAGGCAGCAATTCTGCCTCCTCGTTTGCTCCAGCCAAACGTTCTCTCACTCGCTCTCTATGATTTGCCGATTCCGTTCTGAAGCAAGCGTATCGGTGCGGACGCGATATAACGAAGTTCCTTCAACCTATGTTCGCGTATAAACCGACTCATTCCATCACCGTTGCGTGCCTGACCTACAACCCTCTCGGTGTCGACAAGCGGGCATCACGTATGCCACGCGAAGGCGACGGGCCGCGAAGGCTCGCTTGCACGCATCTCAAGTCTCCCAGCGATCGCACGCTTCCATCGGGAAATACGGAACGCTCTCAGCTCGAATCTCGCATGTACACACAAACAACAACACCCACGGCAGTTCTCGCGAGTGAGTAACGGCCTCGTCGTATAGTATGTGCACACGGCACCAGGAAGCCAGCGTATAGATGGCTTGCCTGTACTTCAACAAGCATCGCGAGCGCGTGGCGAGTTTAGTGTAGCCCGAGACCGAAGGGAGACCCGCTGACCTCGATGCTCGCACATCACACGCCGGCATGTAGCGCAGGACGCCATCAGCGCCACGTGGGCCACGGGGCGTCCAGCCGTGTTTACGACATCGTGTCGGGCCCCGAATCGTGGCTCTCGCAACTGCATGCACGGAGCGGCCGACCGGCCGGTCGTAAAGAAAGGCGCGTCCCGGTTCGCCCGTGTCCCGATAGGTGCGCTAGTAACACGAGAAAAAAAGCGCAATTTTGCAACGGTCAGAGCGCTGTCCGGGCTTCGCACTGAACTGAATCTACATCTACCACCAAAAGTTTATGGAACGCAATTGTATATAGTGACACAAAAATTAATTTCACCGCTGTCTTCGCATACAGCCTGGAATAGATGAATGCATCCTAATTCTGAGTGCGCGAATTACGTAGTCCACGATTAAATGTCAAGCAATGCGCCTCGGATGCAAAGAAAATAAATTCCTTCGCAGTAGCCGCTGTTCACACTTTTGTCGGTGGGTGTACCTCGATATCCTGCAGTTAAAAGCGCATGTCTCTGATTTACAGAGCCGAGAAGTTCGAGCTATGATGGAATGTTCTGAGCAGTTGTATGCCTTAGTTCCTTCGCACTTGCCGATGTTAACTCGTTCTGCCCTTGAACACTTTCAAACGTTCAGTAAAGTCGTCAATGCTGCTACGAACACTGCACGTGTACTGAACGAGAAGATTTTCGACGGAAGTCCACCTGGTAGGTTTTTTGAAACAAACGTTGAGAAATACTGACGCCAACCGCTAATTTATTTGCAACCCAACGTTTTGGGATCAAGATCTGAATGCTATAGCAGCAGCACAGTGCTGCTCTGATGATAATTTGCGTGACATACACATTACCGAACGAGGTCGGGAGCTAAACTCAATAATTCAAGCACTGACCGGACCAATATGGCAGCTAAAGGTTTCACGAGCTCATTCTGCCAGCATTTCAATTCCAATTCCGCACCAAACTTGCTGCGCAGCGCTTCAGTATGTGCTTATGTAAAAAAAAACAAAAGCGACACAAAACAGCCGAAGAGATCAACGCATGCAGTGGAGAAGCGAGTTCCCCACGAGTCAGCGCAGTGTTTATTTTTCATATTGAGCACCCAACCCAAGCTCCTAAGAATAAATGCGCGCCCACCGTGCGCTTCAACAAATATCGCGCCTGTGGGCTATAGATCAACGCATCCTCACCAGCCTATTTCTCATACGAACAGACACGCGCGGCAGCCGGGGCAGGAAAAGCACCGCAAAGCGGTCAGCATCGTCCGCGCGCCAAGTTTTCAAATGGAGCACGAGGAAAAGCTGAAAACTTTCCATCTCCCAGAGCGTCAGCGCGGCGCCGCGCAGACAGATGCGCGGGGGAGATTTTCGAGCGCCATCTAATTCATCAACGAAGATTCCCGGCGAGCCGACCAACGGCGTTCCCAGCCACCGACCGACGGGGCGATGCCGCCGCGGACGCTGCCTGGGAAACCGCGCGCTGCCGCTCGCACGCCACCGCGAAGCACGCATATCTCCACCCCGCTTCCCCCGCGGCTTGTGCGCTACGGGGATAGGCTTCGAGGGCCGGTGCGGAAAGGAAGAACGGGGAGAGCAACCGAAAATCGCGTGACTCTTCCACTGGACCGCCAGCCGGCGAGACCTCCAGCGAGCCGCACCCGTATCGCAACAGATGGCGTTACTGACTGACGCGCGCGCCTCCACCGAGCGCGCGCCGCTCATTTGTTTTCTGCGAAAAGTTGGACCCTTATATCTACGCGAAATAATTAGGATAGAATACATAAAAGATTACGGAGGTTAGCCTTTTTGTATAACTTGTTGTGACGCGCTTGCGCTGTGTACGGAACGAAGAATGGAGACCGCATTTACAGATCAACAATACGTTCCCGGGCTTCAAATGGAGCACTCCCGTATCAAGCTCACCAGGAAAGCGGGCGGGAAAGTGATGCTCTCTGATGCGAGAAAGAGCATCAAAGCTTTCGGTGTGGCATCTGCCGGCACTGAAGGTTTCCCTTTCTACCGAGAGCTTAGGAAACGGATAAAAGACTCGAGTTCCGTAACGAAAGGTTTTGCGTTTGATTCCAAAGTTGCGTTGTTTCTGATGCTGTTAGCTCACAAAGATTACTCGTCCTGGCTTGGCTGTAAAAACTTAATGCGAATTATCATGAATGTTTTTTGAAACAAGAGAGTAATTGCCGTTTACATCGATCGATGTGCAAAGGAAAGCCGTAAATCACATCTTTATAGTTGAAGCAACAGTCTTTCTGCTTCCCTGCAAAGCCGGGAATGCGCTCTGTTAAACAAGCTCACCGAGACTGCTCTATAGTTTGGCACAACCGAGTCCGGATTGGACAAAAACTCAAAGCAGGGACGACGTTAGTATAATGTTTTCTAAAAGACACCCCCAATGAGCTATAGACTTCAGACAAGGTATAATTGTGCACCTAAGCGTAGCCACGCGGTTAGAAAAGAAAACCACACGGTTCTTCGCTGTATGCAAAACAGTGCACAAAGTGTATACATTGAGGCCGTGGGCTTAGTTCGCATCGGTGCAAAACCAGGTATCGCGATTGGCGCATGCGCTGAGAGAGTGTGCGTGGATGCGTCACCTTGGAAGTAGCTCTTGGTGCGCAGGTAGGAGACGCTCAGCCTGAGTATGGAGAGCTTGTCCAGCTTGGAGAGCACGTTCTGGTCGAAGGGCAGCAGGCTGGCCAGCGTGTCCAGCTCGGCGTTCAGCCGCTCCCGGTGGCGCTTGCTGGGGTTGGACTTGACCGGCTGGCCGTTGGGGCCTTCCTTGGGGGCCACCCGGACGCTGCGCACGTGGTTTGGGAGAGGGGGTGAAGGAGGAAGAGAAGGAGAAAGAGAAAGAACTTTGAGACCACTGCGGCAACCCGAACAGGAGCAATGCGAAAACAGAACGGCTACATACTATATCGACGTCCGAGGCTGTTCTGACGTCCATGTACTGTATCGACGGCCATGGCTATTTAGACGTCTAAGTGTATTTTTTCGCGTCTTTTCGCGTTTGATTTAGTCATAAACCAATTACACCTCATCAACCAAATTTTTTCCAAGACGAAATTTTATCACACACATGTCGCAATCACACTTTCACATATTGACACATTTATCTTCAGAGAACGACGCAATCGTGCGGACAAATTTGCGGACACTTTTTGCTGACGCGGCAGAGCCATATAATGCTTTCGCATTAATAAGATGTGGAGTGCATGTGGTGAGCAACACACGCCGGACGAGCGAGTTACGCTGAGTTTCATTGGGGGCAACGTTCCCTCACCAAGCAATTTGCACGCCCGCGCACCGAGCACTCCTGGCAGCCGTGCGCGGCGCAGCATCCCGCATGTATTTTCATATCCTGTATTTGCACATAGTGTATAATGCCGCCCTACCGCTATCCTTTCTCACTATCTTTCCCTCCTTTCTTTCCCTCTCCCTGTCCTCTCCAAGTCCGTTCTCTTACGATAGCCGCAGCTCAGGTGCTTCAAGTTTCGATGGCAGATGCCGCAGCTAGCAACATCTTTTCCTTCCATTGTTATTTTTATTAATAAATAACCACTAACAACATCACCACAACCTCAGACACGGGCATACTCAACGAACCCGCCTCCCCACCGCTTCTATTTTAGGGGGATTAAGTCCGTGTGCTGCAGACCATGCACACGAAAGGATGAAGAAAGCGGCTGCAAAGGAGGACAGAAATGTAGATATACCAATAAAACGTTGCGCGCAACTGCTGCAGAGTTGCATTCGCGGCGATCGCGTTTGCGACTAATAAGGAATCACGGCGCCTTTTCTTCTGCTCTTGTATACGGGCGATCCCATATAGAAGACCGCGCATTCTATCGGAGATTTCTTCTTCTTCGTCCACTAAACTTCTTTCTTTTATTATTATTCTTTTCTTTTCCAAGTTCAGATGCACAACATGGGTCCTATCCTCCTGTCCCAATGGGCAGCCATGTACCCCTTTGCCAAAAGTAACCGAACAGCAGGTTTTTGCTTCTCAAGCCTATAACGGAGCCATTACAGCACCCCTAAAGAACGAAAGCTGTCAAAACGTATACGAACAAAGGTTCACCTTACTTTAAAGATATTCAGAGATTAAGAGCTGTACTAAGCACTTCGCTATACGGCTAAGAAACAAACCACCGTTGCTCGGTTACTTTTGGCAAAGACTGTACATATGCTCATAAAGTCATGTTATACCTTCTATTGCTATCCAGATAGCATGGGCCTAGCTAAATTGTTATCCAGATTTGAGATACGCAGTGCTGATGTGGTGTGCACTGCTCAATAATCTCGCGTGCAAAAAGTAGAATGAATTTGTACGTTTAAAAAAAATGCTGGTCTGTGATATCCAGAAAGGTTTAGAGAAACCACTGGTGCGCCATGCAAAATCTACGAGGTCAGTCACTCAGCGCTCCACATACGTCACGACAAACGATTCGCAAGGAAGCGGTCTGAAAACTGAGAGACGTCATCGATACGGTATCTAGATAGGTTTCGACCCCTGATGACGTCACGAATTCGCTAACGCACGGAGGTCATCGATACGATATCTAGATATTTTTCGACCCCTGATGGCGCCACGAATTCGCTAATGCACGGCAGCGGACATATGAAGCCGTAGCCAGACGACCAAGCGAGTCAGCACTTTCTTGGGGGCCGAAAATTTAAACGGCACTGTGTGTATACTTCCCGAACGCCGCTTCGCCTGGCTGCGACGGGCGCACCGTCGATATATCGACTCCGAGATCGCTGTCCGAGAAGCAAAGTGCAGGGGAGCGGTGAAGCGCTTCTTAATTGAGGCTGCTGCGTCTGTGTGCGAACTCCCTTCAAGAAACTTAATGGATGCCAAGTTTCTGTCGCGATCGATGACGCGCCAACAGCACAGATCACCGGCGAGTGCATATGGGATGCTTGTACGGGCCCGGAAGGCAACGAGCATGATGCGATCGTGAATGATTAAAACACACGACGAATGATTCGAACAGGAGACAAAAGAGGATCACGTTTATCGGATCGGTATTTTCTGCCCATTTGGAATGGCTGGAGATAAAAGAAGTGACGGCGAGGGTTTATAAGGTAACGGACGTCGTGTACTCTAAGCGGCAAACTTGAACGCCGTCGAACATCATGAGGTAGTGTAAACCTGCACAGAATGGAGCCTTCCATGTTTGTTTGGTTTATTGGGGTTTAGGTCCCAAAGCGACTAAGGCTATGCGAGAGACGCCTTGGTGAAGGGCTCCGGAAATTTCGACCACCTGGGGTTCTTTATAACGTGCACTGACATCGCACAGTACACGGGCCTCTAGAATTCCGCCTCCATTAAAATTCGACCGCCGCGTCCGGAAACCAAACCTTCCATTTTGAGCAGTGGAAGTGGCAATACCTTAAAACTTACTGAAATCTAAACACAACGTAGCAGTCATGTGAGGTCAACATAAATCTTCAGCCAGCATAAAATCTTCTCTTGAGCGAGTTCATTAGTGAGCGCTCATTACTCGGGAATCAGCGAGTCCTTTAGCTTTGAAGTAGGGATGGCATGCAGGGGAACTTTACATAGAATTGCCTGATTTCTTCCTGATATAACGCGGTGTTCCTAAAGAGGTACGCTGCTGTTGTATCGATATTCTGGAATTCTCCACAATCACAATCGCGATATTTTTGTTTTGGTAAGGGTAAAAGCGTAGTGCAAAAAAGACGAGGACTCAGAAAGACAGACTCACACAGCCCTAGCTTCCAAAAAAGATTCATTTCGCAAAGGAAGTGTAGTTTATATGCCCACTGATCAGACATGCACCTTCAAACCATGCGCTAGCAAAGCGTATCAGCCAGATAAGCGAGCTCCTTTGGCAACAGCGCGACGGAAGGGCTACTCACACGGTCATTTTCTAACAGGGAAATCCATTAGGCTTCAATGATTTCCCGTGTTAATCGGTTTTTGTGCACTTTTAAAACCACACAATTTTCGAGGAGCGGTGCACAGTGACAAACACGGCAGTGGGCTGACAAACCTTTCCCACTCATGTCCTTTACGTCACGCCCATGCTCCCGAAGCCTATCATTAAGGCATCTGCCTGTTTGTCCTACATATTGCTTGCCACAGGAAAGGGGTATCAGATATACGACATTTTTATTGCAATTAACAAATTTATTCTTATCTTTTTTTGTACAGCCAACCGCCTTTTTGGATTCTGTCAGATTCTTCGTGCACAGATTAGTGAACTTTTTAGGGGCCGAAAAAATCACCCTAGCACCCGAACGCTGTTTTTGTTTTGTTTTTTAGATTATGGGACAGCCGATGAAAGCAAGGAATAACGACAACTCTTTCTTTCTTACGCGTAGACTCTTCATTGTCCCGCGCTTTTTTCTGGCAGACTTTCTTTAGAACGCCTTCCGCGACAGAGACCAAGACATAGAAAGGGTATCCAGCGTTCTCCAGCAGCTTGCGCTGCTAAGAAAAATATTCAGGCATGAGGTGCAGGCAGGACTTCTTGAGAGAATTAAGAAATGAAAGGCGAGCAATGGATCTTTTTTACGAATTTAGAGTGCGCTGAATGAAAAGGCAACAATGGTTTTTTGCCACGAGGTTTGAACATCCAGCATGTCCGATCATATTGAGGTATGATGTTGAAGTCGTGTAATTTAATCATGTCTGTTTAAGGTAGTGCAAACATTGTTTCTAGAGGCCTGAAATGGTTGCGGAACAGAGTGAGGACATTAAAAGCATCATCCTTGAAAAAACCGTCATATCTGTTAAGTACAATGAGAAAGTCATCAACATACCTAACAGTCTTGATGACATTGGTATCTTTTACTGTTTCAGCAAAAGACCTGTCCATTCGGGCTAAAAACAAATCGCTAAGGGTAGATGCTATGCATTATCCCATACAAACGCCTTCTTTCTGAAGGTATGGTTTATCGTCGCATATCATGAACGCGGACTTAAGGTAAAATTTTAATAGTTCTAGAAATTCATTCACCGAGATGCCAGACGCATTTTGAAAGGCAATCGGCCCATACTGGTCGATACAACTTCCAATTTTCCAACTCTCGGTTGGGAGCCCCGTCACCCCAGCGAAAAAGAAGCAGCAGACTGTTTGAGTATGTCGGAAATCCTACATACGTCAATAGATGACAGTTCAGCAAAAGGTTTGTCTACGAAAAAAAAAAAGAAAATATCGGCATATTATGGCAGTTAACGCTAGAAGCCATTTTATATGCAGGAAAAGAAACAATATAACAAAAAACCAGAAGCAGCACCAACCGTAACATATATGGGCGAATAATTGTGTTTGAACACGTATGCATTATTCGAGGGCGTTGCTACAACCACACGGAAAAAGCAGCATACACAAAAAAGTAATAATTTCAGAGCTTCACAAAGTATTAACTTACTTGTCTCCGAGTACAATGGGAGAAAATAGCATGGAGTGATTCGTATTTTTTTATCACGTGCTTTTGAAGCCTGGTATTGCAAACAATGCTTTTCTAGTGCTTCAGACGCAAGATAAGGAATACAGTCAACTCTGAATGTAACGATATTGCAGAAAAAATAGCCAAGACGGAACGCAGTTTGCGATGTGGTTAAGTTTGGCCGTCGAAGTCTTAAATGAACGCCATTTCTTTCTACCATTTGCATAGTCCGCCCATCTCCGCGAGCCTTCGCCAGATGAAAGAACTGGGCACATATAGCTGCACTGATATGTTAACGTTGCGTAACTGAATACAAATCTTTAAAGCAGCGCCAGTACCTATGCAAATGAGCTTTTGATCGGTATTTTCTGCAGCGATTAGACTAGACGGTGCGCGTTTCGCAACAACTTTAGTAGCCGGTTTTCTATTGCTAAACACGTGAGGTAGAACCAACTTAAACGACGGACTGCTGTCCGCGCTACAAGATTCTAGGTCCAACTTCGATCACCTGCCCAAGTCACGTGCGCTCGCATTAAGATATGAATGCAGTTTTGCGCAACTTGGCCAAAAATAAAAATAAAGAGAAGAAAGCAGAAAAAACAGCCCATTCGTCACAGCCCCAAACCCGCCGCTTAGCTTTAGAGGATTCACGCTCGCTAATTACACCTTTTCTAAGCGTCCCGTCTCGAGCGAGGAAATTCCTGCCCTAGCCTTCTTCAGAAGAAATGTAACAAATAAGTTCAGAACACCGGGTAAAAACGGAACGCAGCCACAGGCATGGTCTAGGCTGGGGAAGCCTGCGCTTCGCTAGGTCACATAAGACATTCAAGCGGGGAAAGATAGCAAATGAGCGAGCATCTGCCTATGCAAATGAACGAGCGAAACTTAAAAAAAAGAAAGAAAAGTAAGATGAGCGCAACACAAGTGGCATAGAGCTCTAAAATCAAAACGAGTAAAACGAAGGAATGTGGGAAGGTGAGCGATGCGGTGGATGGGAATAGAGGAGGCCGCCTCGAGCTACGACGAAACAGTCCTTTTCCTTACAGATTCTTCGCACCGTCGCGTCCCAGAGCGTCCGCGCACTGCGGTGGTGCCAACCGTGCAGTTCCACCGCCGCATCTGGAAGCGATCCACGCTGCTCGTCGTTCTTTCTCCGTCCGCGGCGATCTCTCCCTCTCCCCAGTCTTGCACATCGTTCTCCCTCCCTCGCTCCTCTGAGCGCCATTACGCTTACGACGCGCCGCCCCTTTCCGCGGCCGGCGCATTCAATCAAGATGGCGTGCCTCGCGAACATCTCGTTTGCGCGTTGACCGCTGGGCGCGCTGCGAACATTACCCGGCCCCGCGGCGCTAATTCGGTTGACTGGGTGCCCAGGTTCCTCCTGCCTTCTTCTCTGTCGTGCGCGCGCTTCTTCGCCTTCCTTTCCTTTTTTTTTTTCTTTGTTTCGTTTTTTTCTCCTCCCACCTCGAACCCCGGCTGTGGTAGCGGCAGAAGCGGACGGCGCTCTTAGATAACCGCTGCACAGGCGTGCGAACCTCACACCGTGAAAAAAGCCTTTCTCGGTTCGGCCCACGCCAGAGCGTTTATACACACATACCGAGCTTCTCGCTTTTCGCGCGTTACAGCCTTCGCCGCCGTAGGAAGGGGTGCCGCTAAAGTGCGCCGCGGCCCGACGCCTCTCCGTTTTTCGCGTGAAAGGGCTTCGCCGCGAGCACCGCGGCGCGCACGCCAGCTGTCTCTCGTACGGAAGCGGCTGCCACGGTGCTCTCTGTGCCTCGTTTAATGCGCGCCTTCTCGGTCTTTATTTCCCGTCTTTCTTTCTTCCGCATTCTTTTATTTAGTTTTTGATTCCCCTCTCGCAGAGTACCTTTGGTTTGGCTAGGGTACAGCGCTTACTATACTTACGCTACCGAGCGGTCAGGACTTCCGCATGCGCGATTTAACCTGACAAAACGTACGTACAGAACATGTATGCAGATAACGTCCTTAACGCGGTTATTATACGGCTTCTGACTTTCGCTCTCGGTTGCTTGTGCCCCGAGGCAGTCCTCGCAAGCGTGTCGCTTCTTTTGGGCTTGACGACTCAATAGGCGCTAGCCGCGGCGTCTTGCTCAACTGGGCGTGCTGTGTTCAAACAGTGTTCACCTCACCTCACCTCACCTCACCTCACCCCACCTCACCTCACCTCACCCCACCTCACTCACTCACTCACTCACTCACTCACTCACTCACTCACTCACTCACTCACTCACTCACTCACTCACTCACTCACTCACTCACTCACTCACTCACTCACTCACTCACTCACTCAGTGAATGAATGAATGAAAAGGCAGTAGTGCGAGATTTTGGAACGCTATAACGCACATGAGTCATTGTTAGAACGACGGTTGTGCAAACGACCTGCTTTTGTTCAAATTGTTTTGACATTGTAGGTCGGAACAGAAAAGCTGCCGTTGGTACCGATGAAAATGCCATTCGGTTAAGCCTAGTCCATAAGGGCCGTGTGAACCTGTAGTGTGCGCTGTCATTAATGCGGCATCAGTGATCACTTGATCGGACCGGCTTGAGAGGGGGTCTGTTACTCGCGGGCATATACGTGGCTGTCATGGCTGTCATGGCGCGAGCCATGGCTGTGGGATCTTTTGTTTTTTTTTTTTCTAATATCGCCTTGCCGTGCGTTTCACTTTATCTCTTCATTGCGAAGTTTTCTTTAACTCGATCCGAGCATGTATGGATGGCCAACATGAGAAAATAGTGCGAAACAGGCTTTCGTCGCTTAACGAGCGAGCATATATACGCAATCACTTACCGGAATCTTAGAAACAAAGAACTTACGACCATAATTTTATTCCCGAAAGAAAGAGAAAAACATTTTATTGGTCTCTTCAGCTTAGTAAGGTGGTTCTCCCAAGTCAGGGAGTCCAAGGGCGTTTGGGAGAACGGGGAATGCATGTCCTGTCCAAACCTAACGGCAGCAGTGATTGTCCTGGCAACGTCTAGGCTCCAGACACATTGATGTGCTGTTTCACATAATAACAGGAGCAAGACATCGTATAGGGCAATTTGTGAACAAGTAAAAAAGACGAATGACCCTATCAAGAACACTGCAACAGTACCTATGGGTTTTCCAAACCCATATACTGCTAGCGATCAACAACTACAAGCCACAACCCAGCATACCACACACCGTACCATTATCTTCGTACCATAAGTAATGCCCTTCAGTCACCCTCCTTCTGCGAAACGACATTATTTGTCTCAAACACTGCTCTCCTGAGAGCAAAAATTACTCACAGTGCGAAAGGAAACGTGGTCAAAGTTGGATCAACCACTCCATTCTGCTCCAAGGCAGCAGAACGGTGTGGGTTAGACACAGTTACGAGTTCAAGAGAGTAAAAAGGGGGCACTCGTTAGAGTATTCGGGAAGTGTTTTCCTCACGTTTACTCCAAAAAGGCTCATTTTACTCCAGAAAAGGTGTGTTATGAGTGGAACCAGGACTGCAGCAGAGTAACACACACGTCTCTTTTTTTTTGTTTCTTTCAAGCGCACAGAGACGGGGAAGAGCGTCATGGCAGATTTCTTGGTATGCGCTTTGCTCGGAGCGTGGTAAATGACCAAGCTGCCATTCGAAGGCGCTCTTCAGCGCTCGACGCTCCTGCCCGAGCGAGAGAGACCCACGATCGCCCTGGGCTTCACCACTCCGGGCGCCTTTTGCATAGCAGAGTGATTAGCGTCAACCGTGTCATTACGGGAGCCATCTTTCAGGGTTCCGTCTTGCTCCTCTGGCGCAGGTGACCCCCCCCCCCCCCCCCCCCCCCCCCCTTTCTGCCAGCTCGGCCCATCCTCGGCACAATTCGGACCGCGGCACAGTTGCCCTTCTTGCCAACTCTCCGCCTCGCGCTCTGGGCGGGATTGCACAAAAACGTACTCCGCGAGAGATGACGCGAACTGATTGCGGCAACAACATTCGTACGCAGCGACTGGCTGCGAAGTCGAAAGCGGCCGGCAGAAACGTCTCTTTACTTGTGTTTTGTTTTATTTTCGAGCTCGTGGAAGTTTAGTGCACATGTAAGCGCGTGTGAAAGCGCGTATGTCTGAGAGCACATCGAAGCGAACCACGTCCATGGCATGTCAGGCCACCCCTCCAGCTTTTCTTCGATCGAGCGCATTCTTGTACACTCTTCTCTGGGGTTCGTTATACGTTCCCCATGAATGTTGCGAGCTATGTTTAAGGACAGGAAATCCGCAGCGGTGGCTCGATGGCTTCGGCGCTCTGCTGCTGAGTACGAGATCACCTCAGCGGCTGCATTTTGATGTACACTGAATGCAAAATGAAAAATGAAAATGTAAATAAACAGCGCATGAAAAGTTGGCGCGCAAAGATAAACCTCCGCGCTGCCAAAATTAGTCCGGTGGTCACTGCATACGGTGTGACTCATTAACCATACGGGTGCAGCCAGGATGTGGAAACTGTCTGTTACGGAATCCTTTGAGGATAAGTACTGTTGCGGATAAATGAAAAAGATGCGTATCACCGATGAAATTGGATTTAAAAATCTTCCTGCCAGTGGATTCAAACTCGTGATGCCCCTTCCGTAAAGGGCGGGTTGCTGACCGCGGCGGCCGCGTTTTGATGGAGGCGAAACGCAAAGGCACCCGTGTACTGTGCGAAGTCAGCGCACGTTAAAGATCCCAGGAGGTGGAAAATATTCCGGACACCTCCACTGCGGCACCTTTTTTTCCTTTCTTCTTTCACTCCATCCTTTATCCCTTCCCTAGCGGTGCGGTTCGGGTGTCAACGGAGACATGTGAGAGTTACTGCGCCACTTCCTCCCTTCAAATCCAACTTTTTTGTTTCGATTTGATGTGAGTGGTGGTGCAGCGTGGCCTCCGGGATTCGCGCTGGAAATCGGCGTCGACGCACGTATTTTACTTGCGAAATCGGCCGGTGGTGACGACACCTACATTTAGCATTTGTGTTATTTTCAAGCTCATAACAGCTTCGTTTTCGGTGAGGGTGGTCTCTTAGCTGTTAGATCACGGTATTCTATATCGATACAGGCCAGCAGGACAGAGGGAATTTAACGCTTTATACCGTTTCCTGAATGAGCGCAATGCCTGAGGCATGCAGCATCAATAGGCGATCAAAGCTGCTGAAGAGCGAAAATCGCAAATGAATTGTAAATTGTAGGGGTTAACGTACCGAATTAAGTGACACATGGGCTATGAGGGACGCCGCCCTTAAGACGCTACGGATTAATTTAAGCCACCTGGGCTTCTTTAACGCTCCCTTGCAACCACACAGCACAAAGACGTTTTACAGTGAAAAGCTCTTTTAGGGAGCTCACCCAAGCCGGAAGTTCGGTTTTGCCAAAGGCCCGCTTTCCCTGGCGTTCCGCGCGTCTACGCGCCGAGCTTGTATTTCACATTCATCGAAATACGGCCGCCGAGGCCGGTATTCGAACCCGCGACCTTGAGAGCAGCCAAACGCCAAAGCCGCTGGGCCACCGCGGCGAGTAAAGAGCTGAATTCGTCCTGTAATCGGCGGGAAACGGGCCGCTTTCGATTCAAACACGGCCGCCATCTTTGCTGACGGGCATCCCGACTGGCTTTCGTGATCGCATCAAGCCTGAGCAATGTTTCGTATACTTCTCAAGCAAAGCAACGGGTGCATTCGGATTATAATCAGCTCAATGGTCTACGTTAAACCACTACTAAACGCGATTTGCCGAAGCTTCTCTTTCATCAACAATCGTCGCTGTAAACACCGTCAAATGAAAGCAACGGTGACAGATGATTCCCTCAGTTTCATCCACAAAACTCGTGCATTGCGTGGTAGAGGGCGTCACTGAAGCGAACGTCGCGTGCGACGTATACCAGACATCATTTGTCAACGCACTGCGCACAGGGCGCGTGCCACGCGATCTGCGATAACCCCAGCACGGCAGCCTGCTGGCGGCGTTTACATGTCCGCTCACCAGGTGGCGAGCACAGTGTACACACTCGATCAGCGCGCCGTGACGCCGGATAGCCTTGCACCACCTCGGCGCTATCGGCGCGCGCCAAACGGACCCGCGGTTCTCGCTCGAGGCTCGTCCTTTATGCGTCTCTATGCGGGGTCGCGCTTATCTGCCGCGAGGGATCGGGCGACGCTCATTAGCCCTCGCCTTATCGCCAAAGGGCGTGCTCCTCTCTCATGCCCGGTCATCCAAACCCGAAAAGAAAAGAATTCTCTCAACTGCGCCCCCCCTGGCACCGATGCGAGCTTGCGATCATTGCGGCGTTCGTTACTGAGCAGCCGTTGAAGCGAGAAAAGAGAAAGAAAAAGAAAAAAAAAAAAGCAGCGGAGAGCTGGCTCATTAAATATCTATGTCCGGCGCATGGCTTGACGACGGTCGTTTCTGTTTAGCTAATGATTCCCGAAACAGGCGCAGCGTATTTTGCGCATTTTGCTGTGTCGTAGTGGGGAGGAAGGCGTAGCAGCTCCTCATGTATGAGCGCTTGGAGGCGCTGTTGTCGGTGAAGACGCTTTTATTTATTTACTGTTATTATTCCTGCCCGCCACAAGCGTGCATGTGTCAGAGAGCGTTACATTATCCGTTCGCTGCTGACTGATACATCGCTGGAAGCTCGCGTCGCCTCGCTTATCTCATGCTTTTGAGTGTCCATCTACCAACCTATATACGTTGTCATACAACATCCTAACCACGCGCAGGAAAATCGTTTTTTTTTTTTTTTCTATGCTGAATCCCGTCAGCCCCAAGTGTCGGTGACTCTCCTATATTGAGTTTACGAGAATGCGAATCAGCCGGCATTGACCTCGCACTTTTTCTTCCTTCCAGTTCCCAGCTTCATACTATCGGCTCAAGTGCGCAAAAAAAATGGTATTGAATGCATCCTTAAGCATCTACGAAAAAAACGCCCTTTAGCCTATTACACTCCATCTCACGAGTCGTCTGGAGCGCTGTGAAGGCGAAGGCTGCGGAGATCTCAACCAATCTGAACGGCGTGCGCTGCAAAACGTGTTCCTCCCATCTTCTCTACCCGCGACTGGTGGCTCCATCTCACAGAAGAAAATAGCACCAGTGTCCAGTGCGCGCGAAAGACTCGGCCGGCTCGACGGACGCCATGTTTACGAATGGCGGCCCACCACTTCGCAGTAGGCCTCCGCAGTGCTGCGTTCAGCATGCGGACTTTCTTTGCTAATTTAACCAGTAAATAAAACGCTCGCTCTAATTTAAAGACATCATCCAGAACTACCTTTCAAATCGCTGCAATAAATGTTTGAAAAGATAATCACAACATTGTTCAAATATTTCAAGGACTACTTGTTGCCTTCCTTGCCCTGAATGGACGAGAGAGCTCAACAATGGCTTTACCTTTCATAATGCTGCAAACAACTTGTGAGGTGAATATAGCGCGCATTTCGAGAGATTTCGACGCTCGTCGCGAGAGAACTAAACAAGCAAGAGGAGCGGAGGAATTAAATGCAGATTTAGCCGTTTCTCTGAGCCCAGAACTCCTCCATCGAGGCGCCCTCGAAATCATAGCGGCGCTTCAAATTCTGCGGGCGGCATCGTTGGAGGTGAAATATGGCGCCTATAGAGAGTTTTACTGTCCGCTCCGCTCGCAGTTCCCAGCAGAGCTACAGCGGAGCGTCGCGCAAGAGCAGAGTTTTAGCGCTGCGTCTCCTCACGGCCCTCCCCGTCCGCTCAAGCGAGGCGCCTCGTTGCGCCTTCAAGTGGTGGTAACTGGCCTTGCCAGAAAATAGTTATAAGTAAGCCTCTCTGATTTATGTGTGAATAAATGAATGATATCTGTTTACGTTTGATGTATGTTTTTTTGTAACAGCGGTGCTTGTGAAGTTTTCGTATTGCGAACAATTGAAAAGTCTGCCACTGCGAAAGCCAAGTCAAGACCACGCAAGCCATCCCTCGCAGCGTGCGCGTGTACGCATTTGTGGCGTTGTCTAGAGGTTGCATTCACCCTCTACGTGTGCGAGCATCGATCGTGATCGAGTTGCGTTCGAAAGTTATCCGACGCCGCCAACAACCAGTTCGCCATGCCGAAAAGTGTCCTGCTGGACCCGCTCCTGTTGTCACAGAAGCAGCGCTGGCGGCTACCATGTTTAATGTTTACGTTTGGTTCGGCTAGCGCGAGCCCAGAAGGCTTTGCGCGAGGCCCGCTCGTCGCGCCGCTCTGGGCTCCGCTTGGCTCGCGTGGGAGCGGGGCCCACGCGCTCCCGCCTGAGCGTTTCGCGTATGCGCAGTAGCGCTCCCGCTAGCTCGCTGAGCGGAGCGAGCGCACAAACTCGCTCAGCTAAAACTCTCTAATTTAATCTTGAGCTCTGGTGCTATCGGAGGAGGAGCTGAAAGCGGGCTGTAATGCACCGCGTCAGCTGCTCTACGGCGCCATAGCTACGAGGACCATCCGTGACAGCGAGAGAGAGGGAAAGAGAAAGCAAGAGGAGTCTATTCTTTTGTAGTGTTTATGAGCGCAGTTCGCTTAAAATCCCCCATTGATATGCATAGCAGAAACTTTTAGGTGCTGTTCAGGGTAGCATACCCTTGCCTCTCCGTTCATCTCTCTCTCTATATATAGGCGCAATATAGAGAGTGAATTAAATAACGGCATCCGTAGAGCGATGTGCGCCTACTTCCATGCCCGTGTAAGCCGTGCAAGTTGCTGACAGTGGGTGCAGGCACGTTGGATTGCTTTTCTGGGCAGGTCAGTGCACCCTGTTACGGTTACTTGTCAGGCAGCAAAGATAATTTACAGACTCCTGTCGCCGGGAAGAATGAGAACGTCGTGCAAATGCGCTTAATAGTGGATGCATTCTGTAAGAGGGTTTTGTGCGTACTCGTATAACTGCATACTTTATCGCTACAAAGCCCACAAGTCTCTACAAGGCCTGTAATACCCGCCATAGTTCTGCAGTAATGAAAGGCGAGCGTTAGTCTCTCTCTTAGTACCCGCCGCGGTGGCTCAGTGGTTACGGCGGTCGGTTGCTGACCCGAAAGACGCGGGTTCCATCCCAGCCGCGGCGGCCGAATTTCGATGAAGGCGAAATTCTAGAGGCCCGTGTACTGTGCGATGTCAGTGCACGTTACAGAACCCCAGGTGGTCGAAATTTCCGGAGCCCTCCACTACGGCGTCCCTCATAGCCTGAGTCGCTTTGGGACGTTAAACCCCAATAAAATAAATGAAATGAAATCAAATCAAATCTCTATTTTAGAGCAAAAGGATACAGCAGTAAACACTCTTCTGCCCCCCCCCCCCCCCTCCCCTCCTCGCCTCTTTGTTAAAATGTGTCATGCTTAATCCCCGCATAGAAACTGCACGGCGCTTCAGCAACGCCCAGTGTCGCGGCAACGGTACACGAGGACCGTTGTGGCTCCCACCGCAAACGCGACGGGACCGCCCACGTTACGAAAGCGTGCAGCCTGTCTCCATAACCACTGCGAGACTCAATCAAACCGGACGCGCACTCTCGATACCCCACCCTCGCGACGGCTCCTCCCACACACAGCAGCCCCGCACCCCGGCGGGTGCAAGGACCGTCGTTATGCTGCAGCCTGAGGCCGGGCGACCCCGACCCGATTGTGTCGCGCCCAGCCCGCGGCGACACGTTGCGCCAACGAGGCGACACGCCGAAAGGAGGAGGTGGGCTTCGCTGCATTGCAGCGGCAAGGGGGCGGCCCGGCGTTTTGCCGCTGGCTACCGCTGCGCCTCGGGGGACCGAGGGAAGAGGGAGCCACAGGCGGATATAAGCAGGGCTTTGATGATGACGTCATTGCCTGCCCGTAACGACAGACTGCTGGAACCGCATCACGTGCTCGTCGCGTCACGTAATGACCGGGTGAGCTCGTCGCTGTCACTTTCTATATTTTTGGCGTAACACAGAGTTGAGCAGTTAAAGGTGATCTCACAGAGAAGCGGGATGAAGACGCAAACTGCACGTACGGAATCTATTAACAATTGGATTTAGGAGCGCAACAACAAAGACAATGGAAGAGTCTGAGTCGTCGTCCTCCTCTATTCTTGTTCTGGCGCTTCGAAATCCAACTATGGATATCCGCCAACTTGGCCGATTATCCTTCCTTCTATATACGGAGGCGTCAACCGATTTGGCGTGTACCTATACCAAAGTGAGGGTTCTGCCGCGGAACGTCTTCCGAATTAGGTAGCAAGACTGCATTATTACGTGCACGTAACGCTTTACTCTAGAGGTCTTCATGCTCAAAGAAACTAACTCACGGCCGATACCTGACTGTGACAGCACGACGTCGATGAATAACGCCTGCTGACGCCGGCCGCTGCGCGGCTCAGTGGTTAGGGTGCTCGGCTGTTGAGTCCCAGGACGCGGATTAAATCCCGGCCGCGGCGGCCACGTTTCGATGGACGCGAAATGCGAGGCGTCCGTGTACTGTGCAATGTCAATGCACGTTAAAGAACCTCAGGTAGTATAAATTTATCCGGGGCCCTCCACTACTCCGCCTCTTTCTCTCTATCTTCCTTGACTCTCTGCCCCCCTTCACTCACGGCGTTTTCGAGGTGTCTACTGCGAAGTGACAGTTACCGCGAGGAGGTACAGTCGGCCATGATAATCTCTCGATGACCCTCTAGTTTTGCCAAAATTACAACTCAAATATATCCCAATGCATTGCGCTGTATTCGCTTCTGAAGGAGACCAACAGATGACGCCGTCTGTTGATGTACAAAAAAGCTGGGCGTGCCTGCTGTTCTGGCCATAAGCAGGCGTAACAATACGGTTACGCTTTTCGGAAAGCCAGGACGCAGGTTGTTAACACGAGTCCGATCGTTGGCTACTGTTAGGGCTTAGCTACCAGGAGCAGCTTTCATGAAAGCAAAAAAGCAGTGAAGAAAAAAAAAACACTGGCCTAGGCAGGGGTCCAACTCTGTACCAACGTGTCCACGCAGCACGCGTTTACAAACTTAGCCGCGAAATCTTTTTTTTTTTTGTTATTATTGTCCGTGTTGGCATGTTACGAATGAAAACAGCGCAAAGGATTGCAATACAGAAAACACTGTATACTAAAGTTTATAAGGAGTTTAAAAAATAAAAGACAGCCCTATTTGAAGTGGCGCACAGCAGCTGAAGACCTCCTAAATGCAGGAGTGGTTCGATGCGATCTTTTCCGCTCTCGTACGGGTTTCAAGATTCTCAACGAATCGACGTGCCCGACGCACAAATTATACTCTGTGGCGCGCCGTCACTTCACCGCACCACACGCTGCGCATACTTAGGAGCACTGTTGTGTCAAAGGTGACGACGCGTCTTCGTACTCGACCGGTAGAAACTCGATTCCGTAATAGTACAGGGGTAAGCACATTTTTTTTTAACTTCTTTGGAGGACATCCCGAAGAATACTCTTTTTCAGCAGTCCAGGAAGACTTGCTCTCCTCTTTTGCATTTCTATAAATGAAACAGCGCACTTCCCAGGGAACGAATAGTCCCTTTTCCTCCATCCTCCAAAGTCCCTGTACGTCACGACAGCAGCTAGTAAGCATCGCGAAAAATATTGCAGCCCCTTAAATGTGTGCAAGGAAGAACTGTTTCGATTGTCGTCGGTGATATGATGCACCTGGAAAACCGATTATAAGGGACCAGCAGCGTCTATTGCTGTGAGTTTTGTTTAGCATCAGAAGTTTGTCATCGATGCACCGCCCACGCATACCCTTTTCGAAGGTGAACTCAATCAAATGCGGTATGCGATATGCCGAGAACCCTTCGCAAACTATCTGCAAATAAAAAAAAAAAAAAGAAACACGGTAATGTTCGCCTAAAACATTTGCTTTCGTACACAGCTACGAAGAGGTGTGGTAAAGCACTCACACGACAGCAGATTGAGCTGTACAATGCAGCAAACTTGGCATTGAGTTCGAAGCTAACCGTGTTTACATGTGTTGGTAGAGTTGCGTGCAATATTTTCGAGTTGCTCAAGTAGTACAGGCCGACACATGCAGTCTTCTCGGCCTGAAAAAGTTTCTCAGAATACTTCCAATGTATCGCCGTCGTTGCGGTCTTCACAATGTTGTCGTCGTTGTAGATTTCGGTGGCCACGCCTAAGTTGGATGTGGCGCAAAATGAGTCCTACGCTGCATGTCAGTCTTTTTTTTTAATTGAAAGGTTTCCCAGATGGCGGACAAAGAGGCTGTCGATAAGCTATAGAAGGTCGTGAAGGCTGTTCTCTTCCAGAAACCTGAACAGGCTCCGGCTCTTAGCGTTGTCCGTTAGACACAAGGAAAAGTATTCCTCCCAGGTAGCCGTAACTCCAACCTCCAGTAATCGTCGTCGTCTGAAGTCCTGAGTTCCTGGGCAGGTCCACAAAAGGTGGCGAAGATCCATCTCGGCGGCAAACGTGGAATATCTGGGACATGTACTCGGCTCTGCATCTTCCTGAGAACCACAACAGCACGTGACCGACGGGGTAAGGAACGTGTAATTCTCCTTGTAGACGATGACAAGATGGGAAGAGCGGAGTGGAAATCAGTCTGTGAGCTCTTTTGACGAATATGCCCAGTAGTCATTAGGGAGACACCGCGATGTCTTTTACACGTGCACTGAATGGAAGAATGGCGCAGCATCAAGTTACGAAGACAGCAGGAGAGCACAAACACGCACAAGCGCCAACCTGCTGCTCTCCTGCTGCCTTCGTTACTTGATTCTGCGCCATTCTTCCTTTTAGCATGTTTGCCCAGTCCTATACGAGTGTTCTACACACACAGGCGCATTTGCAAGGGAAAATGCGAGCATTGTTGGCGTGTGTCGACAGCTTATCGGAGCCGGCATTTCAGACGACGCGGCGGTGGGCCTCTGTTCATGACGTCACAAGATGCATTTCGACATGGCGTTCGCTGTTGCCGGGAGCAGCTTCGCGGTCTGAATTTCAGTCGAGTATTTCTGAATAAAGAATGCACGCAGGGCGCTCAAACTTCGCAAACAAAATATTAAGCTCTGGTATTATTAACTGGCGTACACAAAAAATGCAACATTTTGAAGAACCATGTCAACGCTCCTTTATTCTCCTCCAAGGAGTGTCGTGCCTAGCAAGCGGTGTTGCAATGGCAAATGTTTGAAGCACCTCTGTCGTAAAAAAAAAAAGCAGATAGAAAGCATCCTACACACGCGAGCAAGCTGTCATCACGCGTCGTCTTCACGTCCGTGCATCACTTATCACGCGAGGCAGTGACATGAGCGCGCAAACGCAGCAACACAAAAAGTCCGCGGCCGAGCCGATCAACATGTCACTTTGCCAAGCTTTTCGCCATGTGGTGCGCGTCGGGCCTCCCAAATGTTATACTCGCACTAACGAACGCCCTGTCCCTGCCTGTCCCTTCCTCCTTCTGTCCATTCTGTCCTCGCCCTCTATCATTCTCCTCCCTTTTAGGTCTCCTATATACATGCGACACGATGCCCGCGCACACCGCGCGGCGACCACACACACAGACGCACTCAAGCGCTTACCTGCGCGATCACGCAAGTTCGCGTTTTTCCTTCGCTCCGGTGGGCTTCGATTGCCTGTCCGGACAGATTACATGCGCGCGCAGCCGTCCCGCGCGGTGTCGGTGGCGGATAAGGGGGGAGAGACGTCGGCGGCAGCGCGGCGGATCGGGATAATCTGCTCGAGGCAGACGGATTAGGAAGCGATGCTCCCCGCAATGAATGCGCACGCAGAGGCCGAATCGACCAGATGAAGAAAAAGGAGGCGAAACCCAATCATCGTCCCCTACCCCTCGACATAGCTTTCTTTTGTCGGACGTCAAATGGTCCCCGTATACGTAGAGCAGCTCCCTTACTTTTTCTGCACCGCCCGTCTGAAAGCTCGCTTTCGTTAATCCCCACTCTATTCGGGGAGGGACACGCCCTGTTTTGTACGACAGACTCCATCATGTCTTGGAGTGACGCGAACGAGTTCTGCGTGAGTGCTTGCGAGGATGCGGCGCGCAGTACATATACGTACATATGCGCAAGCAGTGTATACTCCATAGTTCCTTATACACACGACTTTCGCTGGCTGTTGAGCGAACGTCTGCACCCATATGTGCCGCGCTGCTGCTGAAAGGCGGGCTGCTTTGTTTAATATTTGTCAACTCGTCGTCCTTCCCTTAGTGTGTTCGACGTCATGAGGGACGGTTAATTTTCCACCAATTTTTTCTTTAACTGCGAAGTTTCTGAGAAAGCATTATAGCTTTCCTTTGTAGCCGTATGGCTGCGCTTGGGTGGACGTCAATGAGTAATTACTCCCTTCTTACAAATCTACTCCACCTTGGGAGATTCCCCTAAACATTTGACCAAGCAAAGGACAGCATTAAGAAAAGCAAGTTTACTGGCCATTGTACGCGTCACGTTTGGTTACACCTATGCCCTGACAAAATTACTCGGCAGCATCGCCTTAACATCTAAAGCTCCAATTTGTCCTTAGCCTCACGCTTTCAACATACATGCATGGCTGTCAGCCCCTGGCGTTATGTAATAAAAGATGTAAACGCACGGAACATCCTCTTATACGTCAATGATTGCGCCTTAATTGAATTATGCATACGCCCCGAAAGGCGGTTAACATTAGGTCACTATTTGTTATCTAAGTGCGAGTAGAAATTACCACTTCGTCCTCACTATACCAAGTGCATGCCTAATTGGTTAAATTTCCTGACGCCAGCTGCCATCCCCTAATTTATCTCGCAACCAGTTCATATTTTCTTTTTCTGCTCACAGATGTCGCCACTGTCGCACTCTTCCAGATTCTATTTAGGCTCCATCCACGCCTCTAGGCGACGGCGAAGCGCTCCGGAGACGCAATTACGCCTATACTTTCCGTGTTTCGTAACCAAGCGCGCGAGGGCTGTTGGTTATTTCTTCCATTTCTATACGCTGTTTTGGATCTGGATTTGTCGATCCTATTTTCCCGCGGTTGTCGTGGTATCACAGGGGTAATTAAATGTAGATCAGGCACGCTGAACTGCGGCGAAGCGATAAAGGATGAACAGGCAACAAAATTATAGAGGGTCCCTCGATGACAACCGATTTTGGTCATTCGCGTGCATGTTCCTTTGCCGCTGTGAAGTCATTGCGCGTTATTACCGGGGTCCCCTTTTTTGCCTGCTGGAACAGAAGCGTGAGAGTCGAGCTCTAGGAACCTTGAATGCTTTTAATGCGGCCACATGTGGATAATATAAACGTCCCTGATATGTCCAGGACGTTTTCGTTATTCGGCGTTTTGTGTTATAGTATAGATGCACAGTAGAATAGTTCTTCAAAAAAATAGCGCAAAAAAAGACACGGACGACACAGAAGTGGACAGGACAGGACAGCGCCTGTCCTGTCCACTTCTGTGTCGTCCGTGTCCTTTTTTGCGCTATGTTTTCGAAGAACTGTTACCAACTAGCCCAAACCAAGCTACTGTTACAGTGGAATAGTGCTGCCGAACAATGCAGTATATTTTAGTCTTTTTGTGAAGGTTCCCTCATAAGTAAGTTTTTGAGTAATCAGTTTGCAGTTTACAGTAATCAGCCGACCGCTGCATATATTTGTGTGCACTGAAATCAGATATACATACAAGGCAATAGGAATGTCAAGGATATATCCGGAATCTCACTGGCGAAGAATGCAGCACATTTCGGACGGCTTTATCAGTTGCGAAGCGTTTCAGTATAATCAGTCCATTCACTCGCTTCAAGCCCTTTTCTGGGAAGACCCCACACTGTAAACCCGAATACACCTATATGGGAGTGAAAAAGCCAGTAAGCGGTCTTCTAGAACACCTGGCGCTAGAGGACAGTGTACTCCCTTATTACTCCTTTCAGTTCAGAGTGCATCCAGTTCTGTCGCTTCCCGCATCGCACAGACGTCGCAAAAACAAATACGCTCGTTCCTATAGATAAAAACTCAAGGTGCGTTCTGAGTCTCTCACGTCCATCCATCTACATCCATTTTTCCTACAGGTTTCGCACCCGAGAGTAAGTGTTTGCACAGCGTTTAACGAGCGACGGATATGAGAGCACACAGGCGCCGTGACACTGATCGACGTAGGAATATATATGCGGCCGTATACATATAGAGCACCGGGAACAAACTACGCAACACGCACACAGAAACGAGCTGCTTCCCGACGCCACTCGACGCGCGTTAAGGCGCAAAGATCAAGTCAGGATTTGGCGAGCACGACACGCGTTCGGAAGGAGGAAATAGTGTCGCCAGGAGCCAGATCTGTCGCGCATCTCGAGCGGCGGCCGCGGCTAATGGTCTCCGCATAACGAATGCGTTTATGCATTGACTACGCGCCCTCCCTCCAATCCCCCTTTTCCTCTTCTCACCAGTGCCATCTCATACCCTGTCCGCTGCCCCTTTATCGCACGGCTCGTACGCACACATGTCGCACATTTGTCGTTGCCCGTTCTGTACGTCATGTTTATGGATCTACATATTTCTCTCCATCTTGAGTGTGTGTGTGTGCGTCTGTCTTCCCTGCTCTCTCCAGTGGCGCTTATCAATTAGCCCTCAGAGCAAATCATTACGAGAGCTCCGCAATCATTAGCGAGAGAGCAAGTTCGGCGTGGCGTAAGTTACACTATACACGCAGCTCGAATCGGCCGCGGCGAATATTAATTCGCCGCTCCGTTCACCGACGTCGCAGGCGATTTCTTATTGCATGTGTGTGTATAGCGGCGCAAAAGCGTGCAGGCTTCGGCGGCTGGTTGGTTGGTTACAACGCGAGCGCCGTGCCGTGATGGAGACGTGCGTGCAGAGGTGGGGCGGGTGTGCGCCGCTGTTATCGCTGCTAATTGTTAATGTCACGACGTTTCGGTTCTGTGTGCGTACACGCGAGGTATACGTGTACGCAGTGCGCGCGAACGGCTCCTGCTAGTTGGGTGCAGCGGAGGCTAAAGGCTGGAGTGAGCGGAGCTCCTCGCAGACTTCCTGCGAGTTTCTGCGCTTGAGAATAATGCAATCATTCAATGGGAGAGTTTATTTTCTGGTGCGAGGTGAACTGCAAATCAAGGAGCTAACATCTCTGGGGACTTAAATTCTTCCTAACGACAGAGAGGAAGTGGAGTCTTGCAGTGGCTGCGAACATATATAGCTTCTTCGTTTTGATCGCGATACGCATTCAACGTAATTGCACGGAACTGTTTACCAAAACGGACTCAAGCTGTATGCACAAGCGTTGCGTGCTAGCTGTGAGCCTGGCTGAGAGGCAGCTAATGGTGCGTTCACAATTAGGAAGCAGTATGAGATAATCGTCGCTGAACTTTAAAGACTGCCTTAGGCGCTCGATGGTTTACAGGAATAAGGAGATTAGATTTCGGCACACCACGCGAAAGAGTTCAGGAGGGGGGGGGGGGAGGGGGGGGGGGGATGTAGGGTCTGCTTCATTGAATCTTGTAGCATAATATGCTGCCACCTTTGCTCCGCAGCAGGCATTGTTGTTAATTATGGATTTTTTTTTTTCGAAGCAGCTTTCGTCTTGTATGAGCTCCGTTGCATCGATATGCACTGCGGGTTTGAGATTAAATGAATTCATATAAATTTTATCGGTTTTACTGTGTACGAATAATTAACCGCCAGCAATAAATTATAGAGTTTGGTTTGCATTGTGGTAATGGTTTTTTTATGTTCATTTTGCAATAGTTTGCACAAAACTTCACCACAGCGCTGAAGCTGAAATATATATTGAGGGTTGCTTATGGCATACTAATATGTAAAAGAAAGTTTGGCGTTTAGTTGAGGAATACGTCACCGTGCCGTGTGCAGTGATTGCGCTTGAAGGGGAAAAAGTTTATAATTTTCAGACCTCAGCATGTTTCACAACTTTCCACGATGTTTTCTAAGCTTGTTTGCTATCGGACTTCTTCGTTATACGTGTGCTAACGGTGAACGAACACGCCACATGGCGCAAGAGATTGAAGAATTTGTAAACTTCGGTGGTTAAGCTTGACTAACAGCTACAGAACTTTATTTCCACCTGCTTGCTGTATATGTGGATTCAGTCATTAACATGCTTTCCAACATGATTCGTTCCCAAAGATTAAAGTGTGCGAAAACGGTTGGCATGGATCACGCTAAGTTCTTTCCGCAAACTCTGTGCGCCCTTGCTTAGATGAGCGTATGCACGTGAGGAGTAATTGATTTTTCATGATCTCAAGACACGGAATATTACTCAGAAGATTTTTTAAGGTTCGAGCACATGTCGAGCTTTTCTTGCCATCACCAGCTAGAGCCATCTATCGGCCGCCATTAGCGAACACCGTGTAACTCAGTGGAAATAGTTACGTTTGTAAAGCGATAATTGAAGAGCAGGTTGAGATGTCGCGCGCCTTGATCCTAATCGGCTACTTTTCCTACGCGCTGAAGATTATGACTTATAAAATGCTTCCTACGCTGGAACCAACGCGTTCTGACGACCCTAGGAAATCAATGAGATGTAACAAACATTAAAAAATTTTCTTTTTAATTTGTGATGTTCAGCGAATTTCAGCCCGCGGTGGCAGGAGCATAAACTGGAAGCGTTTGTCCAGATTTTTGGGGGATTGCATATTTAAAAAAAAAAACGATATTTATTACTTTGTTTCTGCGCATGTTTCGGGTACGACATTGATCTGTGTCAATTGAGACACAGATCACACTTCAACTCCCGGAAATTTCTGAAAAGTTGCTGATTGACTCGACATTCTCGCATTTCTGGCCATGTGCTACATTACAAGTCCTCTAGATTAACAGTGCAATGCCACAATGCTAGTTTCTTTACTACACAACAGACTTTCAACCGGTTTCTGAACCAAGCCACTTCTTTGCTCTTTAAAAAACGCAGTTTTGCCGTATGACACAGTCGTAGAGTTACGCTTAGGTGAATGCTAATCAGGAATTACTCCTACATTTAAAGTCTGCTTTATTGCTGTTTACTACTTTCCTATTTTGCCCGTCATAGGAGGTGCAGCCGCTGATGTCTTTGTTCACTGGTTGTCATCCCTAATATGCATATACACCTTGAAAAAAAAAGGGTTTTCGATCCTACGTCTTGCAGACGGACATATACGTTAACCACGGTGTTCTTTGGCCAAGCTGCCGCCCTTGTGTCATTTAAAACACTCACAGATTCGACTCCACTGGCTTCTCCACTGGCATAGTGCCCGTGACGTCACTGTGCTGTCACTCGTGACGTCACTATGTTCGGGCACTCAACGTGACGCGTTGCCATGACGTAAGATAATGACACTGCATGCTGACCAATTGCCCTTTTCCGCCTCGCACTCATTCGTGTTACGCCGACGCCGCAGAACCGGGAAACATGCCCTTAACAGTTGTCGCTGTAAAATAAAATCATGCTCACCTTCATCGTAATTATTATTAATACCATAATTTTTATCGTCGGCAATAACGCATCAGGCCTTCAGGTGGTAAGGCAGTTAATTTATCCATTAATTCATAACGCTTTGCTCCGTAAGCATTTCTATAGCAGAACATGCGCGAGTACTGTAAAATTGCTAACACACTTTGGCAACTGAGAGGCGAAAGCCGAGGACACTATGCCGTGACGATTTCCGGTGGATGTTACGTCACACCGTTCCCGTGGCTATATCGACGTCTGCGTTATTTCGACACAATTTCAACATTTTTGCCTATAATTAATTAACTTATTAATCTACAGTCATCAAATTTGGCTTCTATGTTCATTTTTTCCTCCTCTA